>NC_091213.1:29042568-29211132 GCF_040958095.1 Procambarus clarkii | reverse complement strand
ACCCTTACTCACCGCCAGTGCCAAGAGTGTGTGCGCGTGTCTGTACGCCCTACTACGAGTACCCTCCGTGTCTACGAGCGAAACCAGCTATCAGGCCACCTACGAGTTCTTGCAGAAATGTGTCTGAGTGAGTGAGTTAGGAAATGTACCTTATCTGTAAGCACAAGGTCTTGTCATTGTTTTATTGTGTCTGTGTTGATCTGAGGTATCAACCACAGTTTTCACGTTCTCATCCTGTCACAGGTCATAGGTGAATCGATGGTGAATGTGTGTTTATCTGTGTGGTATCACGGCATTTCACTTGTCTGTGAATGTGAGCTTCACATACACCACACATTTAGTTATTGTTTGACATTATTATTGTGCATGTTATTGCCTGTCCCATTGACAGTGTAGTTGTGATTATTGTATATCATTATTACCGAGTATCCGGTTGGAACGCTTGTGATCCCTTTGCATACCGGCAGTTAGGTTGCCGTGTTAATGATTGGCTGTCAACTGTGTTAAGTTAGGTTTTCTCCACGAGTGGATACGAGTCGATTAGCCAGACGTCAAGAGTCTCGCTAATACAACCATACCCTTGCTGACGCCAATCTAAAGTAAATCAAGCACCCTGTGTATTAGTGGTTAAGTTAGTAAATAAATACTGTTAAGCTTTATGCGGTGTTTCCGTTGAACCACTTCTGAATACTGCCAATATTACTCAAGCCTTCAGCTCTAAGTGTCTTCAACACCGAGTTGCCTAATTCACTAAACTATAAATGTGATGAGGACCCTAGGAGTCCCTTAAAGTGTTAAATCATTGAGGAGATTCCAACGATCAACGAAGAGCAGGACCAGGTGAGACTAGTCTGAGAAGAGGCCCTCAAGGACTCTAAATCGACCTTGCTCCCAGGCCTTGTACAGTTGCTCTCGTATTTTCTATTCTGCTAATTCCGACAGTTTCGTGAAGCGTCTGCCACATGTACATTGGCGACGCACGCATTGCAGTCGTGAAAGCAAAAAAGGAAACCCCCACAACGGGCTTCATGTTGGGGGTGCATACTCCAGGATTGGTCTTACATATGTGGTATACAAGGTTCTGAATTATTCCTTGCACAGGTTCATGAAGGCAGTTCTAATGTTAGCCAGCTTTGCATACGCCGCAGATGTTATTCTTTTGATGTGGGCTTCAGGAGACAGGTTTGGTGTGATATCTACTTCTAGATTTTTTTCTCTGTCCGTTTAATGACGGACTTCATCTCCATTCGGTATCTCGTGTCGGGCCTCCTGTTTCCTCTGCCTAGTTTCATTACCTTACATTTCTTCTGGTTGAACTGAAGTCGCCATTTGTTGGACCATTCATTCAGTTTCTCATGGTCTTCTTGAAGCCTCAAGCTCTCCTCCTCGATTTTAATCTTCTCATAATTTTGGCATCGTTAGCAAACATTGAGAGAAATGAGTTCTATACCCTCCAGGAGATCATTTACGCATATTAGAAACTGGATTGTTGGACTCCACTGGTGACTTTACGCCAGTCTGAGGCCTCATCCCTCACTGTAACTATCTGCTTCCTATTGCTTAGGTACTGCCTTATCCACTGCAGCATCCTACCAGTTACTCCTGCCTGTTTCTTCCACTTACGCACCAACCTCCTTTGAAGTACTGTGTCAAAGGCTTTCAGACAGGTCAAGAAAATGCAATCCGCCCAGCCTTCTCTTTCTTGCTTAATCTTTGTCACCTGATCGCAGAATTCTATTAAGTCTGTAAGGCAAGATTTACCCTCCCTGAACCCATGTTGATGGGTTGTCACGAAGTCCCTTCTCTCCAGATGTGTTACTAGGTTTTTTCTCACTGTCTTCTCCATCACCTTGCATGGTATACAAGTTAAGGACACTGGCCTAAAGTTCCTTTTGTTTGTCACCCTTTTTGTATATTGGGATTACATTAGACGTAATCTATATTTCTGGTAGGTCTCCCGTCTCCAGTGACCTACCAAACTCTATAGAAAGAGGCAAACAAAGTGCTGCTGCAAGCTCGTTCAATACCCATTTTGAGATTCCGTCCGGACCAACAGCCTTTCTCACATCCAGATCAAACAGGTGTCTCTTGACCTCATCTCTTGCAATTTCGAACCCTTCTACGGATGCCTGGTTTACTGTTACCACTGTTACTGTTACTAGCGCAGTGACCTCACCTCGTCCTATTGTGAAGACCTCCTGGAACCTCTTGTTGAGCTCCTCACACACCTCTGTCAATCTCTGTATACCTGTCCTCGCCTGTTCTAAGTTTCATCACCTGTTCGTTCACTGCTGTTTTCCTCCTGATGTGACTGTGGAGTAGCTTTGGTTCGGTCATCACTTTATTTGCTATATCATTTTCACACTTTTCTCTGCTTCTCTTCTCATATCAACATACTCATTCCTGATCTCCCTGCTCTCTGGTGCTCTGTTATTTCGGAAGTTCCTCCACGCCCTATTGTTAAGTTCCTTTGCTTTTATACATGCCCTATTAAACAACGGATTCTTCTTTTGCTTCTCGTTTTTTTTCTTTAGGGCCGGGATGAACCTGTTTACTGCCTCCTGACACTTTTGGGTGACATAGTCCATCATGTCTTGTATGAACTTAGTTCTAAGTTCTGTGTCCCATGGTATTTCTCTTAGGAATTTTCTCATCTCATAATTTGCCTTTCGGTACGCCAGCCCTTTGTTTACCAGTTCTTTTTGGGGGAAAATAATTCCTAGATCTACAAGGTATTAAGAGATCAATACACGGTGATCACTCATTCCCAAGGGGGCTTCCAACATAACTTCCTTTATATCCGACTCATTTAGGGTAAATATCAGATCACGCATAGCCGGTTCATCCTCTCCTCTCATTCTTGTCGGTCCCTTGATGTGCTGGCTTAGAAAGTTTCTTCTTGCCACATCCAGCAGCTTAGCTCTCCATGTATCTGGTCCTCCATGTGGGTCTCTGTTCTCCCAATCTATCTTCCCGTGGTTGAAGTTTCCCATAATTATTACTCTGGATCCGTTCCTGCTAGCAACAGAAGCTGCTCTCTATAATATTAATGATGGCCATGTTTGTGTCAATCATATTCCTGTCTGGGTCTGTTGTCATTTCGTGGGGGGTTATATATGACTTCTACAGTAAGTGTTTGTCCTCCAATTACTATGGTTCCTGTTATGTAGTCACTGAAACATTCACAGCCATGGATATCTATCTCCTCAAAACTCCAGCCTTTTCATATCAGCTGAACTACACCACCTCTTCCTCTTCCCTTTCTCTCTTTACTCACTACACAGTAATACTGCAGAAACACTGCATTTCTTATGGTTTTCGTTAGCTTTGTTTCTGTGAGTGCTATTATGTCTGGGTTTTCTTCTAGTGCCCATTCTCCAAGTTCCCTTGTTTTATTTGTAATCCCGTTTATGTTAGTGTACATTGCTTTGAAGCTGACTTTCTTCTGTTCATTTCTACTGTGTGTGTGTGTGTGTGTGTGTGTGTGTGTGTGTGTGTGTGTGTGTGTGTGTGTGTGTGTGTGTGTGTGTGTGTGTGTGTGTGTGTGTGTTTGTACTAGTCTTCAGTCACTGGGGAAATAAAAGGGTTTGACTGGTGGCCGGAGGTCGCTACGAGCGTATTTGATGACGGTAATGGAAGCCTGTGAGGGAGGAGAGAAACATGCAGAGGGAGTAAAAATGTTTGAATAGGTAAATAGAAAAGGGAGAGGGGCAGAGAGAGAGATAGGGAGGAAGAGAGAGAGAGAGAGAGAGAGAGAGAGAGAGAGAGAGAGAGAGAGAGAGAGAGAGAGAGAGAGAGAGAGAGAGAGAGAGAGAGAGACTAACTAGAACATAACCCACGACCAGACGGTGCCCGAACACGAGTTTCTGTTCCATGACAACAACACACCACCAGTCCACGTCAACTCTCCCAAGTCGACCTGCGGCCTGAACACTAAAACAATCTCTCGATGCAGGAGATAATAAACCTATGGAGAGGAGCCTCAGGTCGAGGCCCAGTGATCCATGGTGGGTGCTCCGCTTCAAGGTGCAGGCGGGAAAAAGCCAAAGAGGAAATGGAGAGCCAATTGCCGCCCTGCTTCTCCCAGTAGGACCATTATATATATATCGTGGCCGACGGGTGAATACGGATATGTACACACGCACACACTCATACACTCACACACTCAAACATGTGCATACTCATACACTGACACACTCATATACTCACATATTCATACACTCACACACTTATACACTCAAACATGTGCACACTCACACACACTCACGCATACACACACTGACACTTATGAGAAGGATTAAGACAGAGGAGGACAGCATGAGGTTTCAAGGAGACCTGGACAAACTGAAGGAATGGGCTAATAAATGGTTGTTAGAGTTTTACCCGAGGAAATGTAACGTAATGTAGATAGGTGTATGGAGCAGGAGGCTAGATACAAGGTATCATTTGGGAGATGAAATTCTTCTAGAATCAGAGAGAAAGACCTGGGAGTTGATATCACGTCAGACCTGTTCCCTGAAGCCCATATCAAGAGGATAACCTCAGCGGCATATGTCAGGTTGGCCAGTGTAAGAACGGCCTTTAGAAACTTGTGTAAGGAATCATTCAGAACCTTGTATACCACGTATGTCAGGCCAGTCCTGGAGTATGCAGCTTCAGCATGGCGTCCATATCTCGTCAAGCATAAAACTATATTGTAGAGGGCTCAGAGGTTTGCCACCAGACGTGTGCCCGAACTGAGGGGCATGAGGTAAGAGGAGAGACTACACGAATTAAACCTCACGCCGCTGGAAGACAGAGGAGTTAGAGGGGGACATGATCACCACAAATAAGATTCTCAAAGTAATTAATAGGATAAACAAAGATAGTTTATTTAACACAAGGGGCACACGCACTAGGGGACACAGGTGGAAATTTAATGCCGAAAAGAGCCATAAAGACATAGGAAAGATTTATTTTAGTGTCAGAGTAGTTAATAAACGGAATGCATTAGGAAAGGATGTGGTGAAGGCTGACTCTACACTCATTTTTGAGTGTAGATATGATAGAGCCCAGTAGGCCCAGGAACCTGTACACCTGTTTATTGACAGTTGAGAGGCGGGAACAATGAGCCGAAGCTCAACCCCCGCAAGCACAACTAGGGGAGTACAACTAGGTGAGTACCTGTTTATTGACAGTTGATAGGCGGGACCAAAGAGCCGAAGCTCAACCCCCGCCAGCACAACTAGGTGAGTACACTCAAAAGTACTTAATTACAATAATGTAATCCATCATAACATTATTAATCCTATTTGTAGCATACTCAGGCATAACCATCCTGGAGGACTTCCATGGAGTATTTATATTTATATCAGTAGGTGTAGTTTTATCTCTAATGAACCTAATATTTGGGGTTATACATACTTATGCATATTTTTTCACCAAACAAGATGGCATCCGGTAGAGGTGCAGCGTCGTCTCCGTCGATGACGTATTACAGGTCCCGTGACGTAATAGACGGGAGACCTGTGACGTCCCGCGTCGGCGAGACCGTCCGTGATTTGTCCGTGGCCCGATACATGATGTTTGAGTGCACTCAGCGAAGGTCCTTACCCAGGGTCACTGTCGCAATCTATGTTTAGTTAATTTGATTAATATATATCAGTGTTTATATTGTCGACTGTTTTAATAAGGCGTAGCTGCACACTGTCTGCTGTGGGGTTCAGGTGGCGACTGTGTACTCTGTCTGACCTCCTGTGTGACTGTCTGCTGAGGTGTTCAGGTGGTGACTGTGTACTCTGGTCGTCCTCCTGTGTGACTGTTGAGGTGTTCAGGTGGTGACTGTGTACTCTGGCCCTCCTCCTGTGTGACTGTTGAGGGGTTCAGGTGGTGACTGTGTACTCTGACCCTCCTCCTGTGTGACTGTTGAGGTGTTCAGGTGGTGACTGTGTACTCTGGCCCTCCTCCTGTGTGACTGTCTGTTGAGGTGTTCAGATGGTGACTGTGTACTCTGGCCCTCCTCCTGTGTGACTGTTGAGGTGTTCAGGTGGTGACTGTGTACTCTGGCCCTCCTCCTGTGTGACTGTTGAGGTGTTCAGGTGGTGACTGTGTACTCTGGCCCTCCTCCTGTGTGACTGTTGAGGTGTTCAGGTGGTGACTGTGTACTCTGGCCCTCCTCCTGTGTGACTGTCTGCTGAGGGGTTCAGGTGGTGACTGTGTACTCTGGCCCTCCTCCTGTGTGACTGTCTGTTGAGGGGTTCAGGTGGTGACTGTGTACTCTGGCCCTCCTCCTGTGTGACTGTTGAGGTGTTCAGGTGGTGACTGTGTACTCTGGCCCTCCTCCTGTGTGACTGTTGAGGTGTTCAGGTGGTGACTGTGTACTCTGGCCCTCCTCCTGTGTGACTGTCTGTTGAGGTGTTCAGATGGTGACTGTGTACTCTGGCCCTCCTCCTGTGTGACTGTTGAGGTGTTCAGGTGGTGACTGTGTACTCTGGCCCTCCTCCTGTGTGACTGTTGAGGTGTTCAGGTGGTGACTGTGTACTCTGGCCCTCCTCCTGTGTGACTGTTGAGGTGTTCAGGGTGGTGACTGTGTACTCTGGCCCTCCTCCTGTGTGACTGTCTGCTGAGGGGTTTCAGGTGGTGACTGTGTACTCTGGCCCTCCTCCTGTGTGACTGTCTGCTGAGGTGTTCAGGTGGTGACTGTGTACTCTGGCCCTCCTCCTGTGTGACTGTCTGAGAGGTGTTCAGGTGGTGACTTGTGTACTCTGGCCCTCCTCCTGTGTGACTGTCTGCTGAGGGTTCAGGTGGTGACTGTGTACTCTGGCCCTCCTCCTGTGTGACTGTCTGTTGAGGTGCTCAGGTGGTGACTGTGTACTCTGGCCCTCCTCCTGTGTGACTGTTGAGGTGTTCAGGTGGTGACTGTGTACTCTGGCCCTCCTCCTGTGTGACTGTCTGCTGAGGGGTTCAGGTGGTGACTGTGTACTCTGGCCCTCCTCCTGTGTGACTGTTGAGGTGTTCAGGTGGTGGACTGTGTACTCTGGCCCTCCTCCTGTGTGACTGCTGAGGTGTTCAGGTGGTGACTGTGTACTCTGGCCCTCCTCCTGTGTGACTGTTGAGGTGTTCAGGTGGCGACTGTGTACTCTGGCCCTCCTCCTGTGTGACTGTTGAGGTGTTCAGTGGTGACTGTGTACTCTGGCCCTCCTCCTGTGTGACTGTTGAGGTGTTCAGGTGGTGACTGTGTACTCTGGCCCTCCTCCTGTGTGACTGCTGAGGTGGTTCAGGTGGTGACTGTGTACTCTGGCCCTCCTCCTGTGTGACTGTTGAGGGGTTTCAGGTGGTGACTGTGTACTCTGGCCCTCCTCCTGTGTGACTGTGCTCTCTGATAACCGCTGGTTGCTCTTCTAATTATCGTGATTTAATTAGTTCACCAGGAACAAACTTACTGTTCATTGTCTTCCTTAGTAACTTAGCCATCAAGGAATACTACTGCTGCTGCTGCTGCTGCTGCTGCTGCTGCTGCAGTCTCCCTGGGGGACTTAGCCTACCAGTCGTTCCCTAAATGCATTGTTCAATGTGCCTTTTGTTACGGCCACTATGGGCCAGTAATCGGGCTCTTGCTGTTATGACTTCTTTTACTATTTCCAACTCCAAGTCGGTGGTAAACATTCAAGAACTGGCTGCATCAAGTAGTAGTGCAATACATAGATAGGGGAGGGGGGGGGGATAAGCCATTCACAATTCCCTTCACCAATATATATATATATTATAATATTAAAGTATAACTACACCTATTTACAATGGTGTCTCTTTCACGCAGGACACGACTACGACAGTGTTCATCAAGCCCGGTGAATCCACATTCCAGGTACTCGTTGTCCACTCGTACTGGCAAACACTGGCGAGTTCACCTTCTACATGGGCCAGTCCACCCACACAGTATAACGATGTGCCTACACCCCACCTTTGCTCTCCAGATACTGTCAGAGGGCTTCAGCAACACGCTGACAAGGGTCCCAAACTAACACATAGAGGGGTAGCAAACACCTTGGCAGAATCCTCTAGCAGCTTGCTAACAGCACTTCACACTAGACACATCACTGTCTTCCGTAACTCTTATGAGCCAATCCGGGTACGTCGATCTTTAAAAACACTGCATATATTAGCAGCTAACACACACTGTGCTCGGATCGACGACGGCTACTTAGTTCTCTCGCAGGACCAAGCTGAGAGTTCGTGGACTACCCCAGGTGAACTGCCCTCCTCAGCTCAATCTCCTCCATATGTCACCCCTGTGGACCTAAAAACGTCATTAGCTAGATGGACAGTACACTGGGTAACCCTGGGGATAACACTAGTCCACCGGGGAACTGATATTATGCTTGTAGCCACAACCTAGATGGTGCTGATCTTGATACACCACCCACCAGAGGTCAGCATCATCGACCTCACATTATCACTGAGGCAGGAAACAGGAGCCAATCACCGCTGCCCCGCCACTACCAACAGATGGCGTTGTCTGAGTTGCACCACATACCGGGGAGTAGGAGTGCAGACCCATAGATGGCGCTGAAGTCGTCACTCCATACTCCAGCGACGGTGTCGATACCGTAACACTTTGTACTCACTAAGTGAGAGTGCGTGTATTCAGCTTCAGACCTTGGGACCCGCTTCTTAACTTTTGACTGATGAACAAGTTACTGAACTTTTTTAGCTCTTGAATATCTACGCATGAAGCTGTTCCTAGTCTATCTCCCTTACCTAATTTGTTAGCGTATTAAATTTTTCTCCTTAAATAATAACAAATTCTTTATAATATCTTTACTCATTCAGTAACTTAGTTTACAAATATGTTCATTGATCATGTACCTTCCTTGCTACTCTATTCCCGTCAGTATATTGTAAGGTATGATCATGTCTTCTCTATTCCAGTGACGTGAGGTATACTTCATCGTAGTTTTACTTGTAGCTCACACCTCTCAACTCGTGAAGCTGTTAAGTTTCGAACATCTGGAATTTCTCAAGAGTTGTTTTATGTAATAACGAGACTGGGACTGAAGTAGGAGTTGTAGCACAGTGGGTTACGTCCTCGGCTCACAATCGAGGGACCCAGGTTTCATCCTTAAGCTATAAAGTAGCTGTTAGGCAAATGTACTCTCACCTGTTCACCTAGCAATAAAATAGGTATACCGGAGTTAGGCAATTATTGTTGCGTTCTTTTGGAAGGTCAGCGGTTAGCCTTCAGTAGCACTTACTGCCTCAGTAAAGCAAAGTTTCGGTATCGCAACACTCCAGATGTTCGAAGCTTGAGTAACACAAAGATTCAGTATCATATGGTCCTGTATCTCAAAACTTCAGTATCTCAAAGGTTCATTATCCTAATGCTCCAGCATCTCAAAGCTTCAGTGTCACAAAGCGTTAGTTTCACATAATTTCAGTATCACAAAGCTTCAGTGTCACACGGCTTCAGTATTTCAAAGCTTTAATGTTAAGATCTTCAATAACACAGCCTCAGTAATGGGAATCCTTAGTATCACAAAGCTTCAGGATCACAAAGCTTCAGGATCATATATTCAGCATCACAGATCGTCCGTTCTGCAAAGGTTTATTCCCACACGGTTTCAGTATCACAGCCCTAGTATCTCAAATCTTTAGTATCTCAAAGACATAGTATCACAAAGCTTCAGCGTCACAAAGTTTCAGTATTACAAAGCTTCAGTATCACACAAATTCAGCATCACAAAGATTCAGTATCATAACGCTCCAGTATCTCAACGCTTCAGTATCATAACGCTCCAGTATCACAAAGTTTCAGTATCATAACGCTCCAGTATAACAAAGCTTCAGTATCATAACGCTCCAGTATCACAAAGCTAGAGTATCAAAGCTAGAGTATCATAACGCTCCAGTATCACAAAGCTTCAGTATCATAACGCTCCAGTATCACAAAGCTAGAGTATCATAACGCTCCAGTATCACAAAGCTTCAGTATCATAACGCTCCAGTATCACAAAGCTTCAGTATCATAACGCTCCAGTATCACAAAGCTAGAGTATCATAACGCTCCAGTATCACAAAGCTTCAGTATCATAACGCTCCAGTATCACATCACAAAGCTAGAGTATCATAACGCTCCAGTATCACAAAGCTTCAGTATCATAACGCTCCAGTATCTCAAAGCTTCAGTATCACAAAGTTTAAACCTCACAAAGCTTGAGTGGTGATAAGGAGTAGTACAAGGGAATTGGCATCAGGCAGGAGCGTGTGTGGAGGAGCGGGCCGCGTCGGGTAGTGATTCACGGACGCATTTGAACAGAATTTTTAGAAACTAAACATTTTTGTATTGTAATGTACATAAAATCTACTGCAATTTGATAAGAATATTTTTAGCATAAATTATATTTTGATATTGAGAGAGGGAGGGGGAGGGGGAGGGGCCTGTGGGAAAATATAGGGATTATGTTGTACACAGAAAATACATAGGTCTTGGAAATTAAGTGTTGTATATATTACATTAGTATATAAAAATAAACAGCTTAATTCTTAGCTAATGGCAATGGTCCAATGTTTGTGTCGTTAGTTTAATCCTCTGTGTCCTTGATACTGGTAATGGGCTGTAACAGGTAGGTTCCTTAAGGCTGATCAAGGTAATTGATAACAGAACCCCAATATACCAGCGGGAATTGCAACACATTGGCTTGTATATTTTACAGGGATAAATTGATAAACACAGTTCTATAACTGTAAACGCTGGTACAGTTCATGATCAAGGATCTGAACAATATACGCTGTCTAGCCTAGCTCGGGCAATATTGTAGCAGCCAATAATCAGAATGTGCTAGTACACACAACAAGGTATAATTATTCAAGAATAATGTCCATGTAAATATACAGACAAAATATATACATGACGGGTTCAGCAATGGAAGAGGTCCAGTCACTGAAAAGATTGTCAGAACGTACTAACTGATGAGGCGTTGCCTCGCTGCTTAATGTTCTGCTCTGAGGGGATTTGGGATTTTGGGACCTAAACCTCCAAAAGAGAGCACTGGTTGTTGCACCAAACTGTTATTTGCATACAGGGGGACAATGTCCTCCAACCACTCACTGACAGAACAAACAACTGACGTCGGCAGCCACACTCCCGGTACCGTTGGTAGACCAGCAATGGACACTGTAGTGCTTGTACATAACCTAGGAGATCACCCTGTAAACCTGATGATCTTGGAGAGGGTTCAGCATTACATATTTAGGGGTGCGGCTCCAACACTGGCCTCGTTGTCTTGTGCACACACCCTACTCGAGCCGCCGTGACTCCCCACTCTCTCCTTATTTGGAATGCTCTAAATCCCCCTTTCATCAATTAGTATCTTCTGCCACCCTGTCTGCAGCCATGACCCTTTCTCTCTCTCTCTCTCTCTCTCTAGCTTTCTGGGAAACCTCACCAGAACAAGAACAAAAGCAAGCTAACTTTTACATTTAATAGACAAAGAAAAAAACACATAATACATGACATATAAAATAGAACATTATCATACAACACTCTAAACTGCTACAACCTGGTAGCAATCCAATATCATGTCCTGGCTTCACCAACCGTCCATATCACGTGGCTGCCCAATTCTTGGCTTACCACTTAGTACTCCCTCCCTACATGGGGCTGAAATCCTGTCACAACAATACTGTATCCTCGGCCCTAAAAGTATATGAAACTCAGCTCAGGGCTGAAACACCAGAAAAATCTACATAAGTATCCCCCAACAAAAGAAGAAATCAATCTCTCACCTTACATGCCAATAAGCTTTCAAGCCCTTCCATTATACAATTATGTGTCCACCATGAACCTCTGTTCTGCTCCTAGATGCTCACCACCAATACATATCTCTAGGTCCTCCAAAATATCAGGAAAGGCACTTCTGCAGTTCTCCCAATCTGCTGCACAACGAAGTCCTAATCCAACATCTTGAGGTTATCTTGAGATGATTTCGGGGCTTTTTAGTGTCCCCGCGGCCCGGTCCTCGACCAGGCCTCCACCCCCAGGAAGCAGCCCGTGACAGCTGACTAACACCCAGGTACCTATTTTACTGCTAGGTAACGGGTGATACCTAGGTGATAGGGTGATAGGGTGAAAGAAACTCTGCCCATTGTTTCTCGCCGGCGCCTGGGATCGAACCCAGGACCACAGGATCACAAGTCCAGCGTGCTGTCCGCTCGGCCGATTAATATATATACATCTTTCCTCTGATCTCTCAATCAGGTCCGGACGGCAGAATAACTCTCTATAATAATAACATCAGTGGCACTTCACCACCGATTCCACAGAGACACGTGTAGCTCCTCTGCACTGCTTGAAATCAACTCCTCATTATGGAATTCTGCTCTGCCACAGAGGTCAGCATACACTTCTTCTCCAGCTTCGAAGTTTCTCCATCAACTTCTCTAATCTCGAAGTTTCTCCACGATCTCCTTCTCAAACAAACTTGCAATTCCTTTACATGCTAATAAAAATGTTTACCTAACAAAAAATAATTAAATGTATTTACAGAATACATTTACATTTATATACACACTCTTCCATCCGACATCCTTATACCCGCACTATGGCTCCGCCGATGTGGGTCCTCCCTCATCCTGGGCGAGTCCACGCGTCGCTGGAGCTTCCGCCTGCCGCCGTGATGCTGGGTCTTTCTCCCTCAGTAATCCACTGACCTCCATTGAGGGCGGATGTATCACCGCTCCCTCTAGCATGTCCTCCCATCTTCAACTACTTATTTTAGCTCATTGTCGTAACAAAATATCTATTCTACATACACATATGTTCACTATAATTGCTGGGCACACGATCAAATACTAGTGGCTAAATTAACAGCTGATTAAACAGGCTTACCACCAAAGTCTCTGACGTGAAGATGCTCACTCACTGGAGCTCAAACATAGCACTCACATAGGCCGCCCACAAGAATGCTTTAGAACTGCCTCACAAGGTTTCCACCAGTCCATGACTTGAGTTCACAACGTCGCCTGCCAGGCTCCACAACAGTAACGCCTGCTTACTCCCTTCCTCATGAAGGCATAACAATTAGAGTTTCACCAAGGCACGACCAACACTCAATTGCAGGTCGCCTCAAATTTACTAAAATCACAGAGAAATGGTGTACTATGTCCCCAACAGCCTCTTCACACTTGCAGAGAAGTAGTGTTCACTCCAGCACAATCTCAGGGAACAATATTCTTCCTTATTCAGGGAGAGTCAACGAAGTACAGCCACCTGTGACGACAGTTGTGACTCGAGTGAGGTTACAGCCCCTCTTGCTAGCGTCACTTCACGTCCCCAAAGTATCGACATCTCATATTATGTCACTTATTACCAACGCCCATCATCTACTAATATCCTGTGATTACTCACTGACGTTTACTCAATTATTTAATATATACATCTTTCCTCTGATCTCTCAATCAGGTCCGGACGGCAGAATAACTCTCACTGGGGTAGACTTATTCCACCCAGGCTACATGGGGTCATAACTCTAATAACTCTCAATTTATATATGGACTTATTAACTTTATAAGCGTATAATTGACTTATCTGCGCTCTAAAACAATCAATAACTTATCCAAAATTGAAAACCGGATCATTTCTGACAGTTGCCAAATGATATCTCTCTTGTTGAGACCAGGCTCTGTATTTTGATTGATATGACAGCTCTATGTTGTTGATTTTGATATTACAGCGTTGATTTTAAGGATACTAGTAGCTTGCTAGAATACAGTGTACACGATGT
Source organism: Procambarus clarkii (assembly GCF_040958095.1). Classification (NCBI taxonomy): domain Eukaryota; kingdom Metazoa; phylum Arthropoda; class Malacostraca; order Decapoda; family Cambaridae; genus Procambarus; species Procambarus clarkii. The sequence goes on along the minus strand of NC_091213.1, from coordinate 29,197,375 downwards.
TGCGTCTATCTTGGTGGATGAGGTGGTGGTGGCAGCCTCACTTGCTGGAGTGGACCACCACACTCAATTCCTCCCTATATAAAGTTCAGGAACTCCCCTAATATCCAGGGACCCACCACTGAGAATTACAATTAGTTTATGCATAAATTTCTTGCTGAATTTTTTTTTCCAGCACTTGACACGTGCACAGCGTTCCCCCGTAAACACCAGGAGCTCCGGTACTGGACGCTTCTGACCACCGGTGGCGCCCCCCGCCACTCCTGTCAAGGTGCCGACAATGATTATTAATTGATAATGTTCATTATTTTAGACTGATTATTGTGATAAAACTATATCACAACATGATTACTTAGTTGATTTAAAGATTATTGATAGTGCTTAATTATACAATTTGGCCTTTATTAAGGATTTTGAAAATATGTCACTGGAAGCTATAATTTGGTTCCAACATTATTTTTGATTACCTGGAAGCTTCCAGATTCCTGAAATCACATATACAATGTTATGTAGGCCTTGAGCCCAATAGTGTACTTGATCAAATGGTCATGTAGGATTTTGATGTAAATACTGATGAAACTTAAATCATCAGTAGACATATTTTTCTGACGTAAATTATAGATAATATATTGAGATATTACATTCCTTAGATAATAATATTGATATAATGGAGTGGTGGAATTTTCCCCAGGGCCGCCGATGTGGGGCATGTGAATCTCTACTTTTTTATATCCCAGAAAATTTGCTGGTTATAATTGTTGTTCTTTGCCGAAGAGCCATAAGAGGTTAAGGAGCATATTGGTAAAAAATGCAATAAATGAAAACTGGTTCGATTTCAATCTAACTTTTTTAACTAGTAAATGACATTGGCTTCAACTGGTTAAAGTATCAACATCGTAGCATAAAGAGGAAGGGAGAAAAAATATTTAAATATATATGTCAACAATTTTCCGAAGTGTTTGATGATAATTTTTTGAACACAAGTGTCCACTGAAATCATGTCTATGACTCTCAGCTATCACAATAACATATAATAAAAAAAAAATTATTATAAAAAATCGAGTTAAAAAAAGTTGATTATTTTTATTTTTTTCTCTTTTGTTTACCGTCCGATTTGCATAAAACTTATACACTTCACTGCACCTAATTATTTTTTTAAGGGTGCCAATTTTCGAGGAAATTGGTTGATGTCAACATCAGCTACAGATAGCAGCACCTTAGACTTCATTTCTTCATTACTTTCTTTCAAGTAACATAAACGTAACCACTGCTCTTTCATTTTTTATTTAATTTACATGAACCTTACACCTTATATGTAGAGTTTATGTCTCTACAATCTGTAAAAAGCGTTTTTTATAAGTTTATTTACTGATTTTATAAATAATAATAAACATGATATATTTGCATAATTTTGGGGGGAACTTTGACTATTTGTATTTGTCACACTAAACATATTTTGGAAAATTCAGTAATACAAATCCTTTATTATATGCTAATGTGATAGAAATGATTTCATTTGATACTTGTGGTTGTAGTAAATTGTTGAAAATGTGAAAAATTTGTTGAAAAAAAAACTCCCTTTCTATTTAGGTTGTGATACTGAAACTTAGAACAGTTGCAGCCCTTTCCATATACAACTAGTCAAAAACATTTAGTTGACATTGAACAACTATTAATATTCACAGATATGCCCCTTAACCATTATCATAGCTTAGAACAACCCTAATTTTCCCACCTAAAACTGAGCATGTCATTGTCCTGCATTCTCTTTTTAGTTATTTTTTAAGCATTTTAAACATTGTTGAATATTTTTGGCTGTGTTATTTTAGGGGTAAACTTGCTTTTCGGGGTCAATCGCGGTCAAACTGTACCACGTATAATTTGTTTTCCCAACTCGCCACCAATTTTAATTTGTTTCATCTATATGTTTAAGTCTGAAGAAAAAAATTATACAATAATTTAAAAATAAATTTTTATTATCCTGGTATGCAGCTTAAAATAAATGTTGAATCACAAGGGGTAATAATGTTGATTAAAACTGCTAAATTACAAAGTAACCATTTAGTGAGTTATTCAATACATAGTGTGACAGTGTAAATCTCTCCAACTGAACCCCACACAGACACAGTAATCCCAATTAGTAATTATTATTATGACAATTAATCCCATCTTCCAAAACTTTTCAATAATACCACCAGTGAAGCGTAAATTAATTATATTTTGTTTTCCATAATAATGTACTGTCGCTTATTCAAGTCCTTTAATGATCTCACAATAAACTAATAATTTTTTGCGCACACTTGGATCAGTGTTTTTGTGATCGTTGTTTCATATATATATATATATATATATTATATATATATATATTATATATATATATATATATATATATATATATATATATATACATATATATATATATATATATATATATATATATATATATGTCGTACCTAGTAGCCAGAACGCACTTCTCGGCCTACTATGCAAGGCCCGATTTGCCTTATAAGCCAAGTTTTCATGAATTAATATATTTTTTCAAATTTTTTTCTTATGAAATGATAAAGCTACCCATTTCATTATGTATGAGGTCAATTTTTTTTTATTGGAGTTAAAATTACCATAGATATATGACCGAACCTAACCAACCCTACCTAACGTAACCAAACCTATCTTTATAGGTTACGTTAGGTTAGGTAGCCGAAAAAGTTAGGATAGGTTAGGTAGTCGAAAAACAATTAATTCATGAAAACTTGGCTTATTAGGCAAATCGGGCCTTGCATAGTAGGCTGAGAAGTGCGTTCTGGCTACTAGGTACGACATATATATATATATATATATATATATATATATATATATATATATATATATATATATATATATATATATATACATATATATATATATATATATATATATATATATATATATATATACATACATACATATATATAATATATACACGACACACTTGCATAAACGCACAAGTTATATATAACCAAACAACTCTTCTCTATGAAGGATTCGAACCTTAGACAGCCTGGTGCATTAAGCACTCTGGCATATCCAATACGTTAACCACTTGACCATCACAGACTGTACATAAATCATTTGTAGTCTAGGACTGTTCCGCAACAACTCGACAGCACTCGAAATGGGAAGAGATTACCGATCGGTTTCATCAAATCAGTCACTACTGAGGAAAATGCAAGCCTCAAATATATGACACACTTGCATAAACGCAAAAGTTATATGTAACCTGTGCATTTTACTTAACTCGTTCACAAGTTAAACCGGTGAGACACAACTTGCCTTCCCTGAATCCATGCTGGTGACGTGTTACAAAGTCCCTTCTCCCCAGATGTGCTCCCAGCCTTTTTCGCACAATCTTCTCCATCACCTTGCATGGTATACAAGTTAAGTTTAGAGCCTACTGCCTATCCCTCTTTTTGTATGTTGGGACTACATTAGCTGTCTTCCAACTCTCTGGTAGATCTCCTTTTTCCAATGACTTGTTATACTCCAAAGACAGTGGCATTCAATGTGTTTCAGTCCCCTCTTTTAGCATCCATAGTGAGATTCCATCAGGTTCAACAGCCTTAGTCACATCTAGATCGAGCAGATACCTCCCAACCCCATCACTGGTAATTTTAATATCTTCTACGTTTGATTTGTTGCTACCCATCTTAGTTCAGGGACTTCCCGTTGCACTGTTGTGAAGACCTCCTGGGACCTCTTGTTGAGTTCTTCAAACGCCTCTTTGTCATTCTCTGTGAACGGAACCCCCTAGTGTCAACTCGCTGAACCCCTAGTATCCTCTCTCGGAACCCCTAGTGTCCTCTCCCGGAACCCCTAGTGTCCTCTCCTGGAACCCCTATATAGTGTCTTCTCCCGGAACCCCTAGTGTCCTCTCCCAGAACCCCTAGTGTCCTCGTGGAAACCCTAGTGTCCTCTCGTGGAACCCCTAGTGTCCTCTCACAGAACCCTAGTGTCCTCTCCCGGAACGCCTAGTGTCCTCCTGTGGAACCCCCTAGTGTCCTCCTGTGGAACCCCCTAGTGTCCTCCTGTGGAACCCCCTAGTGTCCTCCTGTGGAACCCCTTAGTGTCCTGTGGAACCCCCTAGTGTCCTCTCACAGAACTCTAGTGTCCTCTCCCGGAACCCTTAGTGTCCTCTCGTGGAACCCTTAGTGTCTTCTCGTGGAACCCTACGATTATCGGAAATCCCGTTTGATAACAACTACAATAGAGTTCATACAGGTCAGGACGGGGGCAGACAGGGGCAGACAGGGCCAGATAGGGCCAGACGCAGCCGGACAGGGCCAGACGCAGCCAGACAGGGGCAGACAAGGCCAGATAGGGCCAGACGCAGCCAGACAGGGCCAGACAGGGGCAGACAGGGCCAGACGCAGCCGGACAGGGCCAGACGCAGCCAGACAGGGCCAGACGCAGCCAGACAGGGCCAGACAGGGCCAGACAGGGCCGAGCAGGGCCAGACAGGGCCAGACGCAGCCAGACAGGGCCAGACAGGGCCGAGCAGGGCCAGACTGTCATGTGGGCACAGGGAGCAAATGGTCAGCCGTCAAAAATGAAAAAACAAATAGAGTGTTGAAGTAGATGTTGAAGAAGGCGACACTTGAACCAAATTATATGTTTGCACTTTGACCTTCATTAATGACTGACCTTAGAGTCGGTGTCAGAAGGGAGTCCGATGGGGGTCCGGACTCCCTCCTGTGAAGCCTCATTCTCATGCACCTTGATGCAGACTTTTGGCAGTAAAGGTTTACTCTGGTAAACCCGTGACATGTTTAATCTGGAAGACAGACTGGTAGTTTTCCCTTGACGTCATTAACTATCAACCCGTCATCCAATGGTATCCCAACGTCAAGAAACTATCGTACTAAAATCCTCTTATCCTAACTCACCAGAGGACCCAAAACAGAAAACGGAACAGTATGACAATTTCACGAGCTGCTGTCATTTTCTTTACGACGATTTTTTGCCTTTGACCCAGCGTCAAAATGCGACGCTCTATTAGGAGGACGGGTTGAACTATAACATGGAACCAGCCCAACCTCTTTGGCCGGACGGTAGAGCGACAGTCTCGCTTCATGCAGGTTAGCGTTCAATCCCCCGATAATCCAAATAATTGGACACCAAACCTTCCTCCGTCTCATCCCAAATCCTTATCCTGACCCCCTTCCATATAGGCGTAATGGTTTGTTTCTTTCTCCTTATAGTTCCTTGTGCTATAACATGGAACTAGATATAAGAAGTGCTGGAAGCTTAGCCACAAGTCGCCTGTGTTACCCGAGTAACATGTTATGGCATTGTAAGAACACGATCTTGGAGTCATAAAGAGGCTGATGTCACTAACTGTATTTCTCGAACAAGTTATTACTAGCAGAATGGGCGTTACTGAAACTATATTGTCGACAGTACAATAATGATAGTAATAAAAATCGCTGTCAATAATTGTAAGATTATTCTCTCTCTCTTTCTCTTTCCCATTCTCTCTCTCTCACGCTAACACAATATTTTGGTGAAATATACAAATACATAAACAAGACGTATAGTAATGAACTGTCATCCACAAAATGATATATCGCAGGCAGAGCGATTTATAAACAGATATAATAGCGAGTCACAGTTGCCATAAAAAGAATACGTTCACATATCCCCAGTTCAGAGATCAGCAATGAGGGGCATTTTCAGACATTTTTATATGGAGACTGAAAACTCAGTTTGGCTTCTGGCTCTAGGGAAATTTGGAGTGAGTCGTGAGAAGAGGTACACTCGATGATACAAAGACCAGGAGACTGAATACACGTGCAAGCCCCCTGCCTGTATTCACACACATCGGGTAGACAAAGACAAATTATTTTGCACGGGTGGTCCTTGCACAAGGGAACACAGGTAGAAACCGAATACTCAAATGAGCCACAGATATATTAGAGATAATTTTTCAGTCTCTGGGTAGTTAGCAAATAAAATGCTATAGGCAGTGATGTGGGAGAAAATGAGTCTATACACAGTTTCAAATATTAATTTCATTGAGCTCAATAAATTCTGGAATCTGTACACAAGTTGATTGAATGTGAAGAAGCGGGGCCAACGAGCCGAAGCTCAACCCCTGTAAGCACCTAGGTCTGCTTATAAGGGGTCATACACACACTCACAAAAACACACGCACACAAAATTATTACACACACACACACAGTGAAGTCACCAGTGGAGTCCCACAGGGCACTGTACTCGGTCCTATCTTGTTTCTGAAATATGTAAATGATCTCCCAGAGGGTATAGATTCATTGCTCTCAATGTTTGCGGACGATGCCAAAATTATGAGAAGGATTAAGACAGAGGAGGACTGCTTGAGGCTTCAAGAAGACCTAGACAAGTTGAAGGAATGGTCAAACAAATGGTTGTTAGATTTTAACCCAAGCAAACGTTATGTAATGAAGATAGGTGTAGGGAGCAGGAGACCAGATACAAGGTACCATCTGGGAGATGAAATTTTTCAAGAGTCAGAGAATGAAAAAGACTTGGGGGTTGATATCACGCCAGACCTGTCTCCTGCAGCCCATATCAAGAAGATAACATCGATAACATCAGCGGCATATGCCAGGCTGGCCAACATAAGAACGGTATTCAGAAACTTGTGTAAGGAATCATTCAGAACTTTGTATACCACATACGTTAGGCCAATCCTGGAGTATGCAGCCCCAACATGGAGTCCATATCTAGTCAAGGATAAGACCAAACAGGAAAAGCCTCGAAGGTTTGCCACCAGACTAGTACCCGAGCTGAGAGGTATGAGCTACGAGGAGAGACTCCGGGAATTAAACCTCACTTCGCTGGAAGACAGAAGAGTTAGGGGGGACATGATCACCATATTCAAGATTCTCAAGGGAATTGATAGGGTAGATAAAGACAGTTTATTTAACACAAGGGGCACACGCACTAGGGGACAGAGGTGGAAACTGAGTGCCCAAATGAGCCACAGAGATATTAGAAAGAACTTTTTAGTACACACACACACACACACACACACACACACACACACACACACACACACACACACACACACACACACACAGACTGCAGATTGCATATTTTTTGCTTGCCAGAAAGCCTTTGATACAGTACCACATAAGAGGCTAGTGAAAAAGCTGGAGATGCAGGCTGGAGTGAAAGGGAAGGTACTCATTTAGATAAAGGAGTACCTAAGCAACAGGAGACAACGAGTCAGTGTGAGGGGTGAGGTCTCAGATTGGCGAGACATTACGAGTGGAGTTCCGCAGGGGTCAGTCCTTGGACCTAAACTGTTTCTGATATATGTAAATGATCTCCCAGAGGGTATAGACTCGTTTCTCTTAATGTTTGCTGATGATGCAAAAATTATGAGGAGGATTGAATCAGAGGATGACAGTAAGAGGCTACAAGATGACCTAGACAGACTTAGTGAATGGTCCAACAAATGGCTGTTGAAGTTCAACCCAAGTAAATGCAAAGTAATGAAACTAGACAGTGGAAACAGGAGGCCAGACACAAGGATACAGAATATGAGATGAAGTACTTGATGAAACGGACAGAGAGAAAGATCTAGGCGTTGATATCACACCAAACCTGTCTCCCGAAGCCCACATAAAAAGAATAACGTCTGCGGCATATGCGAGGCTGGCTAACATCAGAACAGCGTTCAGGAACCTGTGTAAGGAATCATTCAGAATCTTGTACACCACATATGTAAGAACAATCCTGGAGTATGCGGCCCCAGCATGGAGCCCGTACCTTGTCAAGCACAAGACGAAGCTGGAAAAAGTTCAAAGGTATGCCACTAGACTAGTCCCAGCACTAAGAGGCATGAGTTACGAGGAAAGGCTGCGGGAAATGCACCTTACGACACTGGAAGACAGAAGAGTAAGGGAAGACATGATCACAACCTACAAAATCCTCAAGGAAATCGACCGGGTAAACAAGGATAAACTATTCAACACTGGTGGTACGCAAACAAGGGGGCACAGGTGGAAACTGAGCACCCACATGAGCCACAGAGACGTTAGAAGGAACTTTTTCAGTGTCAGAGTAGTTAACGGATGGAATGCATTAGGCACTGATGTGGTGGAGGCTGACTCCGTACACACTTTCAAATGTAGATATGACAGAGCCCAGTAGGCTCAGGATTCTGTACACTAGTTGGTTGACAGTTGAGAGGCGGGACCAAAGAGTCCAAGCTCAACCATCGCAAGCACAAATAGGTGAGTACACACACACACACAAATGATCTCCCACAGTAGTAGTTAGAAACAGTTGATTGACAGTTGCGAGGCGGGCCGAAAGAGCAGAACTCAACCCCCGCAAACACAACTAGGTGAATACACACACACACACACACATATAGTAGCTAACAAACACACACACACACACTTCTAAATAACAAGAGATTAGGTCAAGAGACCAACCCGTCCTCTTAAAAATACCGTCACTTTTAGCTAGTATGGGCGCTATGGCCGAAAGTGGACGTAATTTGAAATGAAATCGGCTCACGAAAGTGACCTACTGTCCCTTTTTTTGTTTGAATCGTTCGGTTTACGCGGAAAAGACTTTCAATTAACGTTTTTCATAACGTTTTGAAACTTTATGAGAATTTCCTGCCCACCTAACCTACTAGAGGATCTTTAACTAACTGTTTTAAAAAAAACAATCCAAAATTTATTTTCATTTTCAAATTGCGCCCACTTTCGGCCTTACTATCAAACGACCAAAAACGACGTTATTTCTAAGAGGACAGGTTGACCTGTTGGATCTGGATGTGAGAAAGTCTGTTGTCCCGGACAGAATCTGACCATGGGTATTGAAAGAGAGTGCAGAAGCACTTTCCTTGCCACTCTCCATAGTGAATACTAGGTCACTGGAGACGGGAGACCTACCAGAAATATAGATTACGTCTAATGTAATCCCTATATACAAAAAGGGTGACAGACAAGAGACACTGAACTACATGCCAGTGTCCTTAACTTGTATACCATGCAGGGTGATGGAGAAGATTGTGAGAAAAAACCTAGTAACACATCTGGAGAGAAGAGACTTCGTGACAACCCATCAACATGGGTTCAGGGAGGGTAAATCTTGCCTTACAGGCGTAATAGAATTCTACGATCAGGTGACAAAGATTAAGGAAGAAAAAGAAGGATGGGCGGACTGCATTTTCTTTGACTGTCGGAAAGCCTTTGATACAGTACCCCATAAGAGGCTGATGCATAAACTGGAGCCAGAGGCAGGAGTAACTGGTAGGTTGATCCAGTGGATAAGGGAGTACCTAAGCAATAGGAAGCAGAGAGTTACAGTGAGGAGTGTGACCTCAGATTGGCGTGAAGTCACCAATGGAGTCCCACAGGGCTCTGTACTCGGACCTATCCTGTTTCTGATATATGTAAATGATCTCCCAGTGGGTATAGACTCATTCCTCTCAATATTTGCTAACGAAGTCAATATTATGAGATGAATTAAGACAGAGGAGAACAGCTTGAGGCTTCAAGAAGACTTGGACAAGCTGCAGGAATGGTCGAGCAAATAGTTGTTAGAGTTTAATCTAAGCAAATGTAATGTAATGAAGATTGGCGTAGGGAGCAGGAGGCCAGATATAAGGTATCATTTGGAGATAAAATTCTTCAAGAGTCAGAGAGAGAGAGAGAGAGAGAGAAAGGCCTGGGGTTTGATGTCACGCCAGATCTGCCCCTGAGGCTCATATCAAGAGGATAACATCAGCAGCATATGCCAGGTTGGCTAACATAAGAACGGCCTTTAGAAACTTGTGTAAGGAATATTTCAGAACTTTGTATACCACATATATCAGACCAAAACTGGAGTATGCAGCTCCAGCATGAAGTCCATATTTAGTCAAGCATAAGACTAAACTGGAAAAGGTTCAAAGGTTTGCCACCAGACTAGTACTCGAACTGAGCGGTATGAGCTACGAGGAGAGACTTCGGGAATTAAACCTCACGTCACTGGGAGACAGAAGAGTTAGAGGGGGCATGATCACCACATACAAGATTCTCAGAGGAATTGATAGGGTAGATAAAGACAGGCTATTTACCACAAGGGGCACACGCACTAGGGGACACAGGTGGAAATCGAGTGCCCAAATGAGCCATAGAGACGTTAGAAAGATTTGTTTTCAGTGTCAGAGTAGTAGACAAATGGAATGCATTAGGAAGTGATGTGGTGAGGCTGACTTCATACACAGTTTTAAATGTAGATATGATAGAGCCCAGTTGGCTCAGGAATCTGTACACCAGTTGATTGACAGTTAAGAGGTGGGACCAAAGAACCAGAGCTCAACCCCCGCAGGCACAAATAGGTGAGTACAAATATGTGAGTACACACACACACACACACACTAACAATCACACAGACACACACAAACACCTTGGATTTGAGAATTGGAATAGGGAACCAACATGACAGGGAAACGACTTAACACAGAGGGAGATGAAGGACAAGATGACTCGTACGTATAGGCAGACACTCGCTCAAATGTGGAGCCAGAACAGTGAAGAACTAATGGTGATGAAGGAGAAAGTAACCAACTTTCAGGACGAGCTGAGTGAGTCAGAGGAGGATATTAAAAGCCTGAAAGAGAATCCTCCCCAGTACCAGACACGAACTATCCCTCATGAAGATGGTAATGTATCTGTAAACGGGACTTCTATAATACATCCCTCATTTGCAGACGTAATTAGAACGTACTTATGACATTAATAATCACCACCTCCCTTATCCAATGGATAAGGGAATACCTAAGTAACAGAAGACAGCGAGTCACTGTGAGAGGTGAGGCCTCAGATCAGCGAGACGTCACCAGTGGAGTCCAGAAGGATTCAGTCCTTGGACCTATACTGCTTCTGATATAAGTAAATGATCTCCCAGAGAGTATAGACTCGTTCCTGCCATTATTTACTGATGATGCAAAATTTATGAGGAGGATTAAGACGGAGGAAGATAGTATGTGACTACAAGATGACCTAGACAAACTGAATCCCCCGCACGCTCATCCCCCACACACGCACAACAAGGCGAGTACAACTATGTGAGTACACACACATATACATGAGCATTCGTTATGTGTACGAATGTGTACTTAGGAACGAACGTGAACTAAATAAAATGTTTTATATCGAATACTCATAAAAGTGTGAGATACATATGTAAGAGACGACAAATTTTTAGTAAAAATGCTCAAAGTGCGTAAACAAATAACTTTAACAATTATCTTCTGAAAATGTGCAAACAATTAAAAAGAAATCCTTAGAAAACTTAACAAAGTGCTTAGTCACTTAACAAAATCATCTGAAAATGCACAAACTCTAAGAAATATCCTTCGAAAATGTAACATATATATATATATATATGTCGTACCTAGTAGCCAGAACTCACTTTTTGGCCTACTATTCAAGGCCCGATTTGCCTAATAAGCCAAGTTTTCATGAATTAATATATTTTTTCTAATTTTTTTCTTATGAAATGATAAAGCTACCCATTTCATTATGTATGAGGTCAATTTTTTTTTATTGGAGTTAAAATTAACGTAGATATATGACCGAACCTAACCAACCCTACCTAACCTAACCTAACCTATCTTTATAGGTTAGGTTTGGTTAGGTAGCCGAAAAAGTTAGGTTAGGTTAGGTTAGGTAGTCGAAAAACAATTAATTCATGAAAACTTGGCTTATTAGGCAAATCGGGCCTTGAATAGTAGGCCAAAAAGTGAGTTCTGGCTACTAGGTACGACATATATATATATATATATATATATATATATATATATATATATATATATATATATATATATATATATATATATATATATATATATATTATATATATATATACACAACTGATTGAGGCACATGAATATCCTGTAGAAAACATATATGAAAGCATATCTTTCCTTTGATATTATATCGGAAAGCCATATCAGAGCCATATCATATTTCATATCGGAAAGCCACCAATATGAAACAAAAGAATAACATGAGAGCATATACAATGAAGTAATGGCAAACATTCGCAGACACAAAAGCTGCCAGAACATCTACTCTACGAGAAGAGCTCTCCCTCTCCAGTATTAAAAGCAGAGTTTGCACTGAATGCTAAGCTTGTAATTAGGATAGCAACAGACCCCAACTCAATACAACATCCTGGTTTGTGTCTCGGAGAGGCTGCAGGATCCAGGTATGGGCAGTAGAACTTATGATTTCAATTCTTTTTACCATGTCGTAGCTCAGTCGATTTAGGCAGCCTCTGACATGCTCTCGGACGTAGGTTCGAACCCTCATCACAGCCCTTATGGATTTGCCCAACTACAATGTTAGTGTCAAGAAAAAATAATTTTTTGAGCTACTTACAGGAGGAACTGGTAAAAGCAATCAAATAATGGTACCGTCGAACAGTGTGCCACCTCGAGGTACTTCATCAGGTTGAGCAAGACCGCGAGCTCCTGCCTGTAGCGATGTAACTCCCTGGGAGGACTACCCATACAACATTATTATACACGAGAGGAAAACAAAAAACTCCAACATAACCCCAGAAGAAATGAGACTTAAGTATCTCGAGGAAATTTATATAAATCCAAAAATAAATGAGATAAAATTTACAGTGATGGGTCATCTAGTCATATTAATTGCAGGGCTGGAGCATTATACACAGTAATTAGGAATTATGTACTTCAAAACAGAGATTAAGAAAAAGCACCTATTGGGAACTATGTCTCATCAACCCATATCAATGCGTTGATGCATTGACATGCGGTTCATCAACCCCTCATCAACCATCAAAGCCTCATCAACCATCAACGCCTCATCAACTCAAAGATACCTTGAAAGAAACATTAAAAGTCCCCGTGGTGTAGTGATTAAGTCGCTCGCTTAGGGTTTCGCGAGCGCTCTGTCCTGGGTCGTATCCTGGCCGGGGAGGATTTACTGAGAGCAAATCCTTAACTGTAGCCTCTGTTTAACTCAACAGTAAAATGGGAATCTGGTTGTTAAACGATTCGTCGCGGGGGTCGTATTCCAGGATTATAGGATTAAGAACTTGCCCGAAACCCGAAACGCTACGCGTACTAGTGGCTGTACAAGAATGTAAAAACACTTTTATAAAAAAAAGTGCAGTGATCTGCATTGATTGATTCAAAAGTAACACTATAAAAACTTAGCAAAAAAACAGGCGGAAAACCTCGCGACTGGTACTGAAGTTAAGAGAACTGTGAGAGTACTAATCAATCAGGGAAGATTGGTCAAATTCTTGTGGCTCCCGTCCCCGAGTTGGGAGCTGTGGAAATGAACGAGCAGATATGCTGGTTGCAGAGAGCGCTGAACACCATATTTAATATCTCATATCCAAGACTCTTCTACAGATTAGAGGTATTATCAGGTATTATCACCGTCACAAGGTAATTGAGGAAGAAAGATGACAAACAAATCAGTCACTCCGTACGCTGGTACACTGAGGTTACAGCTGGCAATCCCAATCATCACGGAGGAAGGGGAGGTGGCCGCGGGAGACAATCAATAATAGCAAGAATCCGTTTTGGATACATATATCCATTGAGATTCAGGAAGGAAACAGCAGCTGATCAGCGGAGCTACAGAATCTGTGGTCAGAGTGAGGGACACCGCCTTGACCACTACCTGAGACAATGTGAACATCTAAGAGACATTAGAAATGTGTAGAGTAATAAAGCCCCACATTGTTTGAGTTAGGAAAACACAATTTGTCAAACATAAATGCTGTTCTTAGAAGATTCCAATATTTGCACCCAAGGGAGTGGGAAATGACAAATTTTAAGTGTTTGCAGATGTTCTTCTAGATTAAGAAGCTGTTCACTTGAGTCAGTTAAGAAAATCCCAGCTGTGTCTGGGTACAAGTGACTAGATGAAGAATCCAGCGGGTTTTCTTCCTATTGACGCTGCCCAATACTGTCACTATGGCGGTGTGTTCACTCACAGGATGAGTGGCGCTGCCCAATACTGTCACTATGGCGGTGTGTTCACTCACAGGATGAGTGACGCTGCCCAATACTGTCACTATGGCGGTGTGTCCACTCACAGGATGAGTGGCGCTGCCCAATACTGTCACTATGGCGGTGTGTCCACTCACAGGATGAGTGGCGCTGCCCAATACTGTCACTATGGCGGTGTGTCCACTCACAGGATGAGTGACGCTGTCCAATACTGTCACTATGGCGGTGTGTCCACTCACAGGATGAGTGGCGCTGCCCAATACTGTCACTATGGCGGTGTGTTCACTCACAGGATGAGTGGCGCTGCCCAATACTGTCACAATGGCGGTGTGTCCACTCACAGGATGAGTGACGCTGCCCAATACTGTCACTATGGCGGTGTGTCCACTCACAGGATGAGTGGCGCTGCCCAATACTGTCACTATGGCGGTGTGTCCACTCACAGGATGAGTGGAGCTGCCCAATACTGTCACTATGGCGGTGTGTACACTCACAGGATGAGTGACGCTGCCCAATACTGTCACTATGGCGGTGTGTCCACTCACAGGATGAGTGACGCTGCCCAATACTGTCACTATGGCGGTGTGTACACTCACAGGATGAGTGGCGCTGCCCAATACTGTCACTATGGCGGTGTGTACACTCACAGGAATGAGTGACGCTGCCCAATACTGTCACTATGGCGGTGTGTACACTCACAGGATGAGTGACGCTGCCCCATAATACGCTCTCCTGGCAAGTTAGTCACTCTTTGTCTCTGTACATTTCACCCTGATGCCACTGACCCCCACCAGCCACTGACCACCACCAGCCACTGACCACCACCAGCCACTGACCACCACCAGCCACTGACCACCACCAGCCACTGACCACCACCAGCCACTGACCACCACCAGCCACTGACCCCCACCTGCCACTGACCCCCACCAGCCACTGACCACCACCAGCCACTGACCACCACCAGCCACTGACCCCCACCTGCCACTGACCCCCACCTGCCACTGACCCCCACCTGCCACTGACCACCACCAGCCACTGACCACCACCAGCCACTGATCACCACCAGCCACTGACCACCACCAGCCACTGACCACCACCAGCCACTGACCACCACCAGCCACTGACCACCACCAGCCACTGACCACCACCAGCCACTGATCACCACCAGCCACTGACCACCACCAGCCACTGACCACCACCAGCCACTGACCACCACCAGCCACTGACCACCACCAGCCACTGATCACCACCAGCCACTGACCACCACCAGCCACTGACCACCACCAGCCACTGACCACCACCTGCCACTGACCACCACCAGCCACTGACCACCACCAGCCACTGACCACCACCAGCCACTGACCCCCACCAGCCACTGATCACCACCAGCCACTGATGACCACCAGCCACTGATGACCACCAGCCACTGGCCACCACCAGCCACTGACCACCACCAGCCACTGACCACCACCAGCCACTGACCACCACCAGCCACTGACCACCACCAGCCACTGATCACCACCAGCCACTGATCATCACCAGCCACTGGCCACCACCAGCCACTGGCCACCACCAGCCACTGATCACCACCAGCCACTGACCACCACCAGCCACTGACCACCACCAGCCACTGACCACCACCAGCCACTGACCACCACCAGCCACTGATCACCACCAGCCACTGATCATCACCAGCCACTGATCACCACCAGCCACTGATCACCACCAGCCACTGACCACCACCAGCCACTGATCACCACCAGCCACTGATCACCACCAGCCACTGATCACCACCAGCCACTGATCACCACCAGCCACTGACCACCACCAGCCACTGACCACCACCAGCCACTGATCACCACCAGCCACTGATCACCACCTGCCACTGACCACCACCAGCCACTGATCACCACCAGCCACTGACCACCACCAGCCACTGACCACCACCTGCCACTGACCACCACCAGCCACTGATCACCACCAGCCACTGATCACCACCAGCCACTGACCACCACCAGCCACTGACCACCACCAGCCACTGACCACCACCAGCCACTGACCACCACCTGCCACTGACCACCACCAGCCACTGATCACCACCAGCCACTGACCACCACCAGCCACTGATCACCACCAGCCACTGACCACCACCTGCCACTGACCACCACCAGCCACTGACCACCACCAGCCACTGATCACTGTTACGGCCAAAATGGGTCGCAACCGGGTTCTTTGCTAGAAGAGCTAAAGTTCTGGTATCCAACCCCAAGTTAGTAGAGGCTTTCAAGGAATGAGCTTGGTAATGCAAGTTAAACACAATGGGAGGGGGGGGGGTTGCATTGAATACGACACTTTATCTATTATCAATATATTCACATATAATCACTTTCCCATCACCTCATATAAAATCATGAAGGAAGTATTACTACACTGATATATACACAAGTGTCACTCATAGGACACTTAGCCCTCCTCGATGCTCAATCGATGCAGTCTTGTCAGCTTCTGTGTTTCCTCAACACACAGTACCGTCTTCAACCAGTACTGAGAAACATCAATGAGTCTACCCTAGCCACGGACCAGCCTATACACAGTCCTAACTGGTGCTCCTTGTGAACGCCCACAATCACTCTCCAGCCTGGTGCTGGCAGAGAACATCAGCCTCGCGCTGCTGGGCCTCTACACGAACAAATACAAGGGTAGCGAACCCCTGGCAGGAGCTTCTTGCAACTAGCTAGTTACACTCCTCCGTAGCACCTGACTGTCAGTCGTCTCTTCCTCTAGCCAGTTCCAGGATACACCGAATTCTGTCACTGCAACTTCACAGGCAGACAGCAGATACTACACAGTTCCTCTTCGGCGGCGGCTCACTGCTTCCGTAAAGCAGAATAGAGTAGAGAGATATAGACGGCCTTGGGTAGACTGACTGTTCTCGTACCACAGCAGCACTACGTCGACTCTGTGGATACAGACACGTCATCAGTACACTGGTCAGTACTGGGGACACTAGGAAACATCACTTACGGACTCTGACATAAACATACAACTCCTCCTACAATAGATGGCGCTGATTTTCTAGGCACCACTTCACCAGAGGTCAGCACCAGCTACCTCTCGAGCTGACCAGGACAGGAATCTAGCGCCTCTTGCTGGTATCATCCTGCCACCGCTAGATGACGTCGTCCATGTTGTGGGGGTTTCGGGAGCGGACTCACAGATGGCATTGACGTCGCTGCTCCGTGCTCCGTCGATGGAGTGGGGTTCGTAACAATCACCACCAGCCACTGACCACTACCTGCCACTGACCACTACCTGCCACTGACCACTACCTGCCACTGACCACCACCAGCCACTGATCGTAACCTGCCACTGACCACTACCTGCCACTGACCACTACCTGCCACTGACCACCACCAGCCACTGATCATAACCTGCCACTGACCACTACCTGCCACTGACCACTACCTGCCATTGATCACCACCAGCCACTGATCACCACCAGCCACTGACCACCACCAGCCACTGATCACCACCAGCCATTGATCACCACCTGCCACTGATCACCATCAGCCACTGATCACCACCTGCTTGTTATCAGGACCAAGATAACCGCACCTTTGATCATCGAACCCTTGACTCTTCCTGCCAACGTGTCCCCATCGCTTGCTTCCTGACTGCAAACTTTTTTAACGAACCTCTTTGAATCGCTCACTTTTCGGCTTCAAGCGTCCAATTAAGCGCATCCTGATGGTAAACTTTCCCCCGACGATGTCAATATTCCTTTTTCCTTCCGTTCAGACTCGTTAAAAGCGCCGCTTCATGTCGGTGGGTATTTTTGTCGGTGTAAGAAAATCTTCAGCCGGTAAAATGTGGATCCTGAGGGCGTCGAGGCGGGTGCTTTAATCTGCCAGGACTCCTTCTAGACGCACGAGAGGCCAATAACCACTGACTGGGGAGAAGAGAGGCCAGGTTTTGATCCCAGTTGATTCATTAGAGCGGTTAAGGGAAAGCGAGACTGGACTGGAAGATAACGAGGAGATAACGAACTACTGGTAAACAGGTAGATGAAAGTGAATATCTAAGAAACAGCGAGAGAAAACGTGACGGTTTAGATATCCATTCCATTCATAATTATTTATTTGGATATAACAAACAAAACTGAATGATTGTGAGATAGTGAAAATAGTGAGCTGCTGGAAAAGCGCGATTGGAAGGTGAACTACTGGGAGACAATGAGAAGAAAGTGAACAACTGGGAGACATTGAGAAGAAAGTGAACAACTGGGAGACAATGAGAAGAAAGTGAACAACTGGGAGACACTGAGAAGAAAGTGAACAACTGGTAGACACTGAGAAGAAAGTGAACAACTGTGAGACAATGCGAGAAAAGTGAACAACTGGGAGACAATGAGAGGAAAGTGAATTCGGAAAATCCGCGAGAGAGCAGACCAAGACATCTGTGACCGACAATACCTGAGGAGTCGCAAGTGGAAGAGATTCAGTCACTTAATGCGAAGAGAATCAGAGGCTATAAATATAGTCCGGAGCTCTTAGGTTGACTGAAGCTGGAGACAGTATGAGGTATACTGAAGCTTTCAACAATAAAGCTTTATTTGTGATCATTAGTAAAAGTATACAACTGATTGACTCTACTATGAAGTATACGAATGATTAATTCTCTAATGAAGAATACTAATGACTGATTCAAGGATGAAGTATATCGAGGCTTGATTGTATTAAATGAAAGTTCTGAACATAATTACAATGGTTCTTGCATAAACATTAGTACACTAATGTTTACTAACTTTGCTAAATTAAACATACTGAAGTTCAGTAGACGAAAATAAACTGTACTTGTGCAACCAAAAGTACACGAGAAACTTTGGTATAGTGAAGCATCGTAGTAAAATAAAGTACGAGTATAGATAAAAGCTTCATATTAGAATGCAGCTTCGTTGTATAGAGTAATTTACAGGCTGTGTTTATTTGTCTCGTGTTACAATTGTGATTATATTTGTATTGGTCAGACAGGGAAAAGTGTTCCTATATGCCTTTCACAACATATATACTTGACCTAAACTGGGCAACAATCTAATACAACATTTTGTGCATGTTACCCAACCATACCATCACCTGAGACTCACCGAAATACGTTACTTACAAGAACAGTTTTATGACAAGAAACTTAACTGAGTCAGCTATCATTAGCCACTGTTCTAAATACTATTAATTTTAGCGAAGGTTTCTTCAAGTTAGATACATATGTAGTTCACAAATCTGTTGACAAGTATAAACTCTCATCATTGTTAAGCCAAAGCACTTGGGCTCGACGGTAGAGTGAATGTTTCGCTTCAAACAGGTCAGCGTTCCATCCCCCCGACCGTCCAACTGGTTGGGCACCATTCCTTCCTCCCGTCCCATCCCAAATCCTTATACTGATCCCTTCCCAGTGCTATATCAGTGACAGAATACATCAGATCATTTGATATTCCCAATTTTCTGATGGAAACATCAGATCATTTGGGAATGTATTGCACGAGGAAGTGGGGAATGGTGGTGAGGACGAGGGGACGGGGGTGGGGGGATGGTGAGGACTATGAGGAGACCGGGGATAGGGTAATTGTGAGGGAGGACCAGGGAACAGCGGAGTTGGGGATAGTGGGGATGAGGGGACAGGGGAATGGAGATTGGTGGAGAGTACAAGAGGACGGGGGAGTGAGGAATGGTTGGGAGAACGAGGGGATGGGGGATGGTGGGGAGGCCAAGGGGACGGAGGATGGGGGAATGTTAGGGAGGACGAAGGGATGGGGGTGTCGGAGATGGTGGGGAGGACGAGGGGAATGGTTAGGAGGACAAGGGAACTGTGGAGTGGGGGATGGTGGGGAATGACAAAGTGACGGGAGAAAGGGGGGGGGGTATGGTGAGGAGGACCACGGGACAGGAGAATGGGGAATAGTTGGGAGGACAAGGGGACGGGGGAGGGAGAAGGTGGGGAGGACTGGGAGACTGGGGAAGGTTGCTGTGGCCGAGTACAACAAATATAGTTTCATGAGTATAATTTATTATAATATTTATTTCATGAGTATAATAATTTAATATAGTTGTGTTGCGTTTCACGTACGAGATAGAGAATAATGGGAAGCTGCCCTTTCTGGATGTAACAGTCACGGAAAGGATCGGAGGCTCCATACTGCAGTCTTCATCAAGGAAAGAAACATAGGAATGTGCCTCAATGCCAACAGTGACTGCCCAGTCTGGTATAAGAGGAGTGTTGTCAACGCTTACGTCGACTGTGGTCTCAGCCACAGATCAGGATGGAAAGAAGTCGACGAAGAACTCTGTAGGGTAAGGCAGGTCCTAGTCAACAACGGCTTCTCTAACGGTTTCGTTGAAGACATCATAAAAAGAAAGGTGAAACGCCATGCAACCTCTGAAGAGTCAACCAACACCACACTTATACCCCCGATTAGACTATTTTACAGGAACTTCTTTTCGACGGCTCATAAAACGGAGGAAAGGGTCCTAAGGATATTGTTGATAGGAACGTCATCCCAACAGACAAAAGTCAGAAAATACAACTGACAATTATAAAACCAAAAAAACGGCCAATCTACTCATGAAAAACTCCCCAGACACTAAGCAGAACGCTTTGAAGGAGACCAACGTCGTCTATGCCTTTAAATACCCACTTGGGGACTGTAAGCCCCAAAAAACTCAGTATATAGGCAAGACAACAACGTCTCTTTCCAGGCAACTAACAATGCATAAGCAACCGG
The DNA here is from genome assembly GCF_040958095.1 of Procambarus clarkii. Taxonomy (NCBI): domain Eukaryota; kingdom Metazoa; phylum Arthropoda; class Malacostraca; order Decapoda; family Cambaridae; genus Procambarus; species Procambarus clarkii. Next base: position 29,176,580 of record NC_091213.1, on the reverse strand, counting down.
GCTCCATCAAGGAACATATAATCTCTTCTCACAACCAGACCATCACCAGAGAAATCCTAACAAACAACACAGAAATCATCGATAGGTACAGCGATAGCAGGCGGATCGACATCAGCGAGGCACTACATATCAAAAAGTCAACACCAGCAATCAACAGCCAATTATTGCATAACTATATTCTACCCACTTTAATGCATCGTATGGGCCAATAGGCCCTCTGCAGTTACTTTCGTTCCCAAGTACCCACCTCACCCAACACCCACCTCACCCAAATCAATAAAAAGCGAGGGTTATGTCAAATGTTTCATACACAGTGCATCGAGTGTATCAAATGTAGTTCATAAGCGTAGTGTTACGCGTAAAGAAGTCTTTGAGAATGTAAGAAGCCCTTATGAAACGCTTCTAACCATCAGACCATTAACAAAAAATGAATTTTGGAGAATTTATATTTTCATTACCACCGACAGATAAGAAAATCATAAGAAATATTGAAAAAAATTGTGTTAGAATTATTCATCCATCTTACTTTTTCGGTCATATTCAACAACATATGTTTACAAGAAAGACTGCTACCAAAATATACTAATATATATATATATATATATATATATATATATATATATATATATATATATATATATATATATATATATATATATATATATATATATATATATATATATATATATATATATATATATATATATATATATATATATATATATATATATATATATATATATATATATATATATATATGTCGTACCTAGTAGCCAGAACGCACTTCTCAGCCTACTATGCAAGGCCCGATTTGCCTAATAAGCCAAGTTTTCACGAATTAATTGTTTTTCGACTACCTAACCTACCTAACCTAACCTAACCTAACTTTTTCGGCTACCTAACCTAACCTAACCTAACCTATGAAGATAGGTTAGGTTAGGTTAGGTAGGATTGGTTAGGTTCGGTCATATATCTACGTTAATTTTAACTCCAATAAAATAAAATTGACCTCATACATAATGAAATGGGTAGGTTTATCATTTCATACGAAAAAAATTCGAGAAAATATATTAATTCAGGAAAACTTGGCTTATTAGGCAAATCGGGCCTTGCATAGTAGGCTGAGAAATGCGTTCTGGCTACTAGGTACGACATATATATATATATATATATATATATATATATATATATATATATATATATATATATATATATATATATATATATATATATATATATATATATATATATATATATGTCGTACCTAGTAGCCAGAACGTACTTCTCAGCCTACTATGCAAGGCCCGATTTGCCTAATAAGCCAAGTTTTCATGAATTAATTGTTTTTCGACTACCTAACCTACCTAACCTAACCTAACCTAACTTTTTCGGCTACCTAACCAAACCTAACCTATAAAGATAGGTTAGGTTAGGTTAGGTAGGGTTGGTTAGGTTCGGTCATATATCTACGTTAATTTTAACTCCAATAAAAAAAAATTGACCTCATACATAATGAAATGGGTAGCTTTATCATTTCATAAGAAAAAAATTAGAAAAAATATAATAATTCAGGAAAACTTGGCTTATTAGGCAAATCGGGCCTTGAATAGTAGGCCAAAAAGTGAGTTCTGGCTACTAGGTACGACATATATATATATATATATATATATATATATATATATATATATATATATATATATATATATATATATAAATATATATATATATATTTATATATATATATATTTATAGGGAAGGGAGTACCACCTCTGGCTGGAAGAAGGGGGACCCATAGCTTCGGAGGAAACCACACATAACGCATTGGAGGGAATATATATATATATGGATATATATATATATATATATATATATATATATATATATATATATATATATATATATATATATATATATATATTTTTATAAACCAAGCTTGAATGGTTCCCAATCCAACATACATTAGAAAACTCGTCCCCAGAGCTGTCGGTTATTGGGTTAAGGGTCAGACGACTTCCAATTCTTTTGTACAGTCAGTTTGGCCGAGTAGTTATAGTACTGGACACGCCAAGTGGCATGAAGACCCTGGCTGAACGAGTTCGAATCCTTCTGGTGTCAAGAGTTTTCTGATGCATATATGTTAAAAAGATATTATGCTGCTACTTTGCATATTGGAAATAATTAAAAATGGTCCGAATGGTTTTCACAACATTTTTAGCAACATTGTCGACAGATCAGAGAGAAGTGAACAGTGAGTCACTGTAGATATATAACTTTCAGAGGCCTTTATTCAAAACACTTGCTAACGTTTCTCATAACAATTACTACACAGTAAAAAAATGTAAACTTTATACTTTGAGTTGGAGGGATGTGCTTGAGGAGACCTCTCTCACCCCCTCAGTCTGGGGGCCCAAAATGTTCTGTGACCAGTTCTGAGCGTCACAGTGTGTTTAAAGATGCATGCTGATCTTTCCCACCCCGCCCAGGGAGTGTTGCCTAATGACCTTTCCTGCTTCATAGTGCAAGGAGAGCGGCCGAGGTAAAATTAATTGCACCATTAAGCAAATTTGAACATATATGCTGCCATTTTCCTTGCGATAATAGTGCCTTGTGTTCTGAATGTATACAGTCCTTCTTTCCTAATTAAATGTCAAGTGCTTCCTGCGACCCCACTGCGACCCCACTGTGATCCCACAGCGACCCCACAGCGACCCCACCGCGAGCCCACAGCAACCCCACCGCGACTCCACCGCGACCCCACCATGACCCCACAGCGACCCCACCACGACCCCACAGTGACCCAACCACGGCCCCACCGCGACCCCACCGTGATCTCACTGTGATCCCACCGCGACCCCACCGCGACCCCACCATTACCCCACCACGGCCCCACTGTGACCCCACCGCGACCCCACTATTACGTCACCACGGCCCCACCGTGACCCCACCGCGACCCCACCGTGATCTCACTGTGATCCCACTGTGACCCCACCGCGACCCCACTATTACCTCACCACGGCCCCACTGTGACCCCACCGTGACCCCACCACGACCCCACCGTGACCCTACCACGGCCCCACCGTGACCCCACCACGGCCCCACCGTGACCCCACCACGGCCCCACCGTGACCCCACCACGGCCCCATCGTAACCCCACCACGGCCCCACCGTGACCCCACCACGGCCCCACCGTGACCCCACCACGGCCCCACCGTGACCCCACCACGGCCCCACCGTGACCCCACCACGGCCCCACCGTGACCCCACTACGACCCCACCGTGATCCCACTACGACCCCACCACCTCTTCACCGTGACCCCACCGTGACCCCACCGCCCTATGAGACTCAAATTTTTATTCTGTCTCGTATTTCACCCAGTTGTATATATCGTAAAAATGACGCAAATATATTTTTTAATGTTCAGTGTTATACAAATATATTTACTAATAAAACCCCAGCTGCCAGGAGTTAAAAACATGGTAGACTTCGCGTGTGTAAACCTCGCGCTACACAATACTTGTACCACTTCACAACCATCCAACTACATTACTAAATAATATATGAGAGAGAATTGGTTACTGAGGATGAGAGGTGACGCGCCCGCAGCCTGGGACGGTTACTCAGTAGACACAATATTGAAGGTCTTGCGAGGAAGGATCAAGTACAACATATGGGGACTACGGCTCATGCTTGGTGGTGGAAAATTGGTTTACTGAGAATTATATAAAATATATATAATTATGCATTTGCTAAGAGATCTTACAACACGGAAATTTCTTTATATGATTAACTAATGTAAATTAATGGTTAGTTTTTTTAATGTACAGCAACAGCATTTAATGTTTGTTACATTATAATTTTTATATGTGTCGGGAATGTCCGACAGTCCTTGACCAATGAGAGAGGCGGACCCGGGGGCGTGTTGCCCACTAGATCGATACTATTGGCTGCCGATGACATTGCTTGACGTCAGCGTAGAATCTTGGCTGCCCGAACCTTCTACAACATTCAAATGTTGTAGAATGATACGGAGTTTCTGGTATCCTTGGAGAATAATACCGTGGAGAATAACACGGGTTTTCCATACTTCTAACCCAACCTATCTACTCATGCTCGATTAAACGTCCATTTAATATAGGTTAGTCAAAAAAAAGTTGAGGAATAATTTCCACTAAGTTATGTGATCCATGTAGGGGACAGAGGCATAATAATAATAGTTACGTATAGTTATGCATTTAGATACTGTGATTAGACGATGAGTGACAATAACGTGGTTGGAGATATGATGACCAAACCACACACCAGATGATAAGGAGACGACGACGTTTCTGTCCGTCCTGGACCATTATCAAGTCATTATCACAGTCTACTTGATAATATTCCAGGGCGGAACATTAATGGCCCAGTAACAGTTGTATTCATATAGTTATAAAACTGGAGGATTGACTGTAAAATAACAATGGTTGTTGACGCACTTGTGAACGTTGTTGTGTTTGGTCTTTCTTTTGCTTTTCTAACTGTGATTTCCTCTCCGAAATATTCACAAGGTTTGTCCGCACGTTTTACATGACTCGGTTTAACTTTTATTTCCACAAGTGATCGTTGATAGTTATATGTTTGTACTGTAAATGTGGACACACAATATTATCAAGTCTAGTATCAGGGTGCCATAAGCACAATTAGAGAACACAATGTAAACCTTAGAGATCTATAATATTTCAGTCTATTGATATGATTATTTCCAGTTCCAGAAATGTTCTCTAACAAAAGTGAAAGTTTTCAACTCGATTTCGAGTGTAATTCTCTCAAAGCTGTGGCCTGTGGCGCCCTTCCCTCGTGATGCCTTGTGTGTGAAGCTGTTGGTCTTCCTGGTACGGAGGCCCACACAGCTTCACATCCAGGATGATCTGACACAGCTTCATATCCAGGTTGTTCTGACAGTTTCACATCCAGGATGATTGGACACAGCTTCACATCCCGGATGACCTGACACATACAGCTTCACATCCAGGATGGTCTGACACAGCTTTACATCCAGGATGGTCTGACACAGCTTCACATCCAGGATGGTCTGACACAGCTTCACATCCTGGATGATCTGACACAGCTTCACATCTAGGATGATCTGACCCAGCTTCACATCCAGGATGGGCTGACACAGCTTCACATCCTGGATGCTCTGACACAGCTTCACATCCAGGTTGATCTGACACAGTTTCACATCCAGGGTGACCTGACACAGCTTCACATCCCGGATGACCTGGCACAGCTTCACATCCAGGATGAGCTGACTCAGCTTTACATGCAGGCAGACTGACACAGCTTCACATCTAGGATGGTCTGACACAGCTTCACATCTAGGATGATCTGACCCAGCTTCACATCCAGGATGAGCTGACACAGCTTCACATCTAGAATGATTTGACACAGCTTCACATCCAGGGTTTCTGACACAGCTTCTCATCCAGGATGAGCTGACACAGCTTCACATCCAGGATGACCTGACACAGCTTCACATCCAGGATGACCTGACAGATTCACATACAGGCTGAACTGACACAAAGCTTCACATCCATGATGATCTGACAGAATGCTTCACAAGCCGGATGAGCTGACACAAAGCTTCACAAGCAGGCTGATTTGACCCAAAGCTTCACCTGCAGGCTGATCTGACACAAATCTTCACATGCAGGCTGATCTGGCAAAGCTTCACATGCAGGCTGATCTGACACAAAGCTTCACATGCAGGCTGATCTGACACAAAGCTTCACATGCAGGCTGAACTGACACAAAGCTTCACATGCAGGCTGATCTGACACAAAGCTTCACATGCAGGCTGATCATACACAAAGCTTCACATGCAGGCTGATCTGACACCAAGCTTCACATGCAGGCTGATCTGACACAAAGCTTCACATGCAGGCTGACCTGACACGAAGCTTCACATGCAGGCTGATTTGACCCAAAGCTTTACATACAGGCTGACCTGACACAAATCTTCACATGCAGGCTGATCTGACACAAAGCTTCACATGCAGGCTGATCTGACACAAAGCTTCACATGCAGGCTGATCTGACACCAAGCTTCACATGCAGGCTGATCTGACACCAAGCTTCACATGCAGGCTGATCTGACACAAAGCTTCACATGCAGGCTGACCTGACACGAAGCTTCACATGCAGGCTGATTTGACCCAAAACTTCACATGCAGGCTGATCTGACACAAATCTTCACATACAGGCTGATCTGACACAAAGCTTCACATGCAGGCTGATTTGACCCAAAGCTTCACATGCAGGCTGATCTGACCCAAAGCTTCACATGCAGGCTGATCTGACACAAAGCTTCGCATGCAGGCTGATCTGACACAAAGCTTCACATGCAGGCTGACCTGACACAAAGCTTCACATGCAGGCTGATCTGACACAAAGCTTCACATGCAGGCTGATCTGACACAAAGCTTCACATGCAGGCTGATCTGTGAACCCCAGCAGAAACTTCTCCAGTTTTCTTTTGAAAGTTTGCACCGATGTTCCAGCATAATTTTTCATAAACTTTGGCAGGATATTGAAGCCTCTGATGTTTACTGTTTTCTCTTGATTTAAGAAATTACCAAAACGTCTAAATTAAGTTTTATTGAGCTACTAGCTGTACCAGGTTATGCGTTGCTGTGGCTCAGTAACGCATGCGCGTTGCTGAGCCATAGCAACTCTTTCTTGTCCCCTCATCCTTCCCACTATTCTCCCCTCGTCCTTCCAACCATTCCCCATTCCCCCAACCTCTCATCCTCCCCTCCTCAATCCCGTGTCCCCTCGTCCTCCCCACTCCCCCGTTCCCTCGTCCTCCCCACCATCCTCCACTTCCCTATCCCCTTGTCCTCCCCACCATTCTCTATTCTACTGTCCCCTCGTCGTCCCCACCTCCCCCCACTCCCCGTCCCCTCATCCTCCCTACCATTACCACCTCCCTCATCCCCTCGTCCTCCCCACCATCCCCCACTACCGGCCCCTCGTCCTCCCCACTCCCTCATCCGACGCATTCCCAAATGATCTGATGTTCCCATCATTGAAAAATAAGAAGAACAGTTAAAAACCGAGGTGAAAACAATGAAAAATATAAAAATTAACTATTCTCACGAAATGACCGGTATAGTAAACAACACAGCTCAATTCCAACACAATGTCACACAAAACAATTATATCAAAATTAAAATAAATTGAAATCCATGAATATTAAATTTTTCAATGCAGCGTGAAACCTTGAAATGGAATCATAACATGTTTAGTAGAGCGTGTGTTGCTTTTATGTGCAACAGATGGCGCTGAGTCTCAAAAAAGCATGTTTTTACCTGTCACAGGTGTGGCATGTATATAGTAGGTATATAAAAATATGCACGTATTCGAATGTAATGTTGTATCAAAATTTCAAAGCAATTGGTAAAGAGGTTTTGGAGATTTTCCTCACATGAAAACTCTCATGAAAAACAGTTTAAAAAAATCATGTGTTTAATTGTCACAGACGTGACATTTATATAGCAGATATATAAGAACACGCTTGTATGCGACAGGAACGATGTGTCAAAATTTCAAAGCAATAGGTTAAGAACTTTCGGAGATTAGAAACTTTTTACAAACGAACGTTTACATTTTTATTTAAATAGATTACCTAAAATCATGTGATCAAATGCATTCATTTTTGCATAAATGTGTAAGTGGTAAGTTGTACAGTAAGCAAGGATTTGCATGTTAGTACGGTTATGGAGATTGCAATTTAGTTTGAATTGCTTTAGGGACACAGACGCTAATTAACACATGCTTATTTATTATTTCTGTAATTCATAGAACCATAAACAAACATATAAAGTTACCAAATTACCTTTTAATATTAAGCCTATGCTCTAAAACTTACTAATTTCTCATTAGTATCTAGTATAAGTAACAGGAGGAATGATGGAGATAACTCATGTGGTGTGAGGTGTGGTAGTTTACCTGCTGACAGTGTTGGTCAGTGTGTGGTGTGGTAGTTTACCTGCTGACAGTGTTGGTCAGTGTGTGGTGTGGTAGTTTACCTGCTGACAGTGTTGGTCAGTGTGTGGTGTGGTAGTTTACCTGCTGACAGTGTTGGTCAGTGTGTGGTGTGGTAGTTTACCTGCTGACAGTGTTGGTCAGTGTGTGGTGTGGTAGTTTACCTGCTGACAGTGTTGGTCAGTGTGTGGTGTGGTAGTTTACCTGCTGACAGTGTTGGTCAGTGTGTGGTGTGGTAGTTTACCTGCTGACAGTGTTGGTTAGTGTGTGGTGTGGTAGTTTACCTGCTGACAGTGTTGGTCTTCGACGAAACCATTGGAGAAGCCGTTATTGACTAGGACCTGCCTTACCCTACAGAGTTCTTCACAGTCAATAACGGCTTCTCCAATGGTTTCGTCGAAGACATCATAAGAAGGAAAGTGAAAAGCCATGCAACCTCTGAAGAGACAACTAACACAACACCTATACCCCCTATTAGACTATTTTACAGGAACTTCTTTTCCACAGCTCATAAAACGGAGGAAAGGGTCCTGAAAGATATTGTTAATAGAAATGTTATCCCTACAGACAAAATTCAGAGGATACAACTGACGATTTACTATAAAACCAGAAAAACGGCCTGCCTACTCATGAGAACCTCTCCAGACACAAAACAGAACGCTTTAAAAGAGACTAACGTCGTCTATGCCTTCAAATGCCCTCTTGGGGACTGTAAGCTCCAAAAAAACCCAGTATATAGGCAAGACAACAACATCTCTTTCTAGGCGTTTAACGATGCATAAGCAACAGGGCTCCATTAAGGAACATATAATCTCTTCCCACAACCAAACCATCGCCAGAGAAATCCTAGTAAACAACACAGAAATCATCGATAGATACAGCGATAGCAGGCGGCTCGACGTTTGCGAGGCACTACACATCAAGAAGTCAACACCAGCAATCAACAGCCAATTATTGCACAACTATATTCTACCCACCTCAAGACTCCGCTCCAATATAGAAGCATCAAGAAATATGGACCAATAGGCTTTCTACAAACACTTCTATTCAATACCCATTGTTTGTGTTCTGTCTTGTGTTGATACTTTTAATACCCTATTAATATCCTCTAATGCCACATCATCCTTCCCACCTTACTCAAATGTAATGCCACATCACCCTTCCCACCTCACTCAAATGTAGATATAAAATCAGGGAAACGCAAGTTCTAATCAGTTGTGTATTTGTGAAGTCTTTGAAAATGTAATAAGTTTTACGAAACGCGCCCGTGTCGCGTCAGACTAGAAATAAAAATGAATTTTGGAGAAGTGATTTTTGATTTACCTCCAACAGTGAAGCATAATGTACGAAAGATTGAGAAAATTCGTGTTAGAATTATTAATCTTACTTTTTCGGTCATATTTAATAAAATATATATATATATATATATATATATATATATATATATATATATATATATATATATATATATATATATATATATATATATATATATATATATATATATATATATGTGTGTGTGTGTGTGTGTATGTAAATTATCTAACGCCGGAAAACACAAAATATGTATAAACTGAACAAAGTTAAATGTTACAGAACAATCTCTGATGAACGAATTAGGTAAATGATCAATGTTGAGTCTCGCTAATGTACAAAGGAAAGAAACTCATGTCATTTGGAATTCATTGCCGGAAACAGCACTGGCCAAGACTAGCTGGACATGTGATCCTGTGGTCCCGGGTTCGATCCCGGGCGCCGGCGAAAAAGATGGGCAGTTTCTTTCATCCTATTCCCCTGTTACCTAGCAGTAAATAGGTACCTGGGAGTTAGTCACTGGCAGCTTCCTGGGGTGCAGGCGTGGTCGAGGACCGGGCCGCGGGGACACTAAAGCCCCGAAATCAACTCAAGATATCCCACAGCAGAACACCTCAGCACAAGCCGGTATACAACGAAACGTTAAGACAAATATTAAACAAGACACAGAGATATTAGAAATAACTTTTTTAGTGTCAGAGTGGTTAACAAATGGAATGCATTAAGCAGTGATGTGGTGGAGGCTGACTCCATACACAGTTTCATGTGTAGATATGATAGCGCCCAGTAGGCTCAGGAACCTGTACACTAATTGATTGACAGTTGAGAGGCGGGACCAAAGAGCCAGAGCTCAACCCCCGCAAGCACAAATAGGTGCGTAGAAAGGCATCAACACAACAAGACGCCACAGTAGTGCCACGACCAGAGCATAATGCCTCAGTATCTACCTAGCCTACCGCAGAAGTCACCACACTCTCCAGAAGTGCTAAATGGAGGGTTATGTTGTAAGCCTCCCTCTACACATATGCTGTCGAACACTTGTCTGTCAGTCTGGAATACAGGGAACACAAAGGCTTATTATTATGTATTGTACCAACAAAATAATATACGAACCGGAATAGTAAACAAAACTAAGATAAAAGTTGTGAAAGAGTTTGATATTAGCTAAACTAGCACACCACACACTAGCCAACACCTTCACTAGGTAAACTACCACACCACACACTAGCCAACACCTTCACTAGGTAAACTAGCACACCACACACTAGCCAACACCTTCACTAGGTAAACTACCACACCACACACTAGCCAACACCTTCACTAGGTAAACTACCACCCCACACACTAACCAACCCCTTCACTAGGTAAACTACCACACCACACACTAGCCAACACCTTCACTAGGTAAACTACCACACCACACACTAGCCAACACCTTCACTAGGTAAACTACCACCCCACACACTAACCAACACCTTCACTAGGTAAACTAGCACACCACACACTAACCAACACCTTCACTAGGTAAACTAGCACACCACACACTAACCAACACCTTCACTAGGTGAACTACCACACCACACACTAAACAACACCTTCACTAGGTAAACTACCACACCACACACTAACCAACACCTTCAGTATGTAAACTAGCACACCACACACTAAACAACACCTTCACTAGGTAAACTAGCACACCACACACTAACCAACACCTTCACTAGGTGAACTACCACACCACACACTAAACAACACCTTCAGTATGTAAACTAGCACACCACACACTAACCAACACCTTCAGAATGTAAACTACCACACCGCACACTAACCAACACCTTCACTAGGTAAACTACCACACCACACACTAACCAACACCTTCACTAGGTAAACTACCACACCATACACTAACCAACACCTTCACTAGGTAAACTAGCACACCACACACTAACCAACACCTTCACTAGGTAAACTAGCACACCACACACTAACCAACACCTTCACTAGGTAAACTAGCACACCACACACTAACCAACACCTTCACTAGGTAAACTACCACACCACACACTGACCAACACTGTCAGCAGGTAAACTACCACACCACACACTGACCAACACTGTCAGCAGGTAAACTACCACACCACACACTGACCAACACTGTCAGCAGGTAAACTACCACACCACACACTGACCAACACTGTCAGCAGGTAAACTACCACACCACACACTAACCAACACTGTCAGCAGGTAAACTACCACACCACACACTAACCAACACTGTCAGCAGGTAAACTAGCACACCACACACTGACCAACACTGTCAGCAGGTAAACTACCACACCACACACTGACCAACACTGTCAGCAGGTAAACTACCACACCACACACTGACCAACACTGTCAGCAGGTAAACTACCACACCACACACTGACCAACACTGTCAGCAGGTAAACTACCACACCACACACTGACCAACACTGTCAGCAGGTAAACTACCACACCACACACTGACCAACACTGTCAGCAGGTAAACTACCACACCACACACTGACCAACACTGTCAGCAGGTAAACTACCACACCACACACTGACCAACACTGTCAGCAGGTAAACTACCACACCACACACTGACCAACACTGTCAGCAGGTAAACTACCACACCACACACTGACCAACACTGTCAGCAGGTAAACTACCACACCACACACTGACCAACACTGTCAGCAGGTAAACTACCACACCTCACACCACATGAGTTATCTCCATCATTCCTCCTGTTACTTATACTAGATACTAATGAGAAATTAGTAAGTTTTAGAGCATAGGCTTAATATTAAAAGGTAATTTGGTAACTTTATATGTTTGTTTATGGTTCTATGAATTACAGAAATAATAAATAAGCATGTGTTAATTAGCGTCTGTGTCCCTAAAGCAATTCAAACTAAATTGCAATCTCCATAACCGTACTAACATGCAAATCCTTGCTTACTATACAACTTACCACTTACACATTTATGCAAAAATGAATGCATTTGATCACATGATTTTAGGTAATCTATTTAAATAAAAATGTAAACGTTCGTTTGTAAAAAGTTTCTAATCTCCGAAAGTTCTTAATCTATTGCTTTGAAATTTTGACACATCGTTCCTGTCGCATACAAGCGTGTTCTTATATATCTGCTATATAAATGTCACGTCTGTGACAATTAAACACATGATTTTTTTAAACTGTTTTTCATGAGAGTTTTCATGTGAGGAAAATCTCCAAAACCTCTTTACCAATTGCTTTGAAATTTTGATACAACATTACATTCGAATACGTGCATATTTTTATATACCTACTATATACATGCCACACTTGTGACAGGTAAAAACATGCTTTTTTGAGACTCAGCGCCATCTGTTGCACATAAAAGCAACACACGCTCTACTAAACATGTTATGATTCCATTTCAAGGTTTCACGCTGCATTGAAAAATTTAATTTTCATGGATTTCAATTTATTTTAATTTTGATTTAATTGTTTTGTGTGACATTGCGTTGAAATTGAGCTGTGTTGTTTAATATACCGGTCATTTCGTGAGAATAGTTAATTTTTATATTTTTCATTGTTTTCACCTCGGTTTTTAACTGTTCTTCTTATTTTTCAATGATGGGAACATCAGATCATTTGGGAATGCGTCGGATGAGGGAGTGGGGAGGACGAGGGGCCGGTAGTGGGGGATGGTGGGGAGGACGAGGGGATGAGGGAGGTGGTAATGGTAGGGAGGATGAGGGGACGGGGAGTGGGGGGAGGTGGGGACGACGAGGGGACAGTAGAATAGAGAATGGTGGGGAGGACGAGGGAACGGGGGTGTGGGGAGGACGAGGGGACGGGGGAGTGGGGAGGGGAGGATGAGAGGTTGGGGGAATGGGGAATGGTTGAAAGGACGAGGGGAGAATAGTGGGAAGGATGAGGGGACAAGAAAGAGTTGCTATGGCTCAGCAACGCGCATGCGTTACTGAGCCACAGCAACGCATAACCTGGTACAGCTAGTAGCTCAATAAAACTTAATTTAGACATTTTGGTAATTTCTTAAATCAAGAGAAAACAGTAAACATCAGAGGCTTCAATCTCCTGCCAAAGTTTATGAGAAATTATGCTGGAACAACAGTGCAAACTTTCAAGAGAAAACTGGAGAAGTTTCTGCTGGGGTTCACAGATCAGCCTGCATGTGAAGCTTTGTGTCAGATCAGCCTGCATGTGAAGCTGGGTCAGGTCATCCTAGATGTGAAGCTTTGGGTCAAATCAGCCTGCATGTGAAGCTTTGGGTCAAATCAGCCTGCATGTGAAGCTTTGGGTCAAATCAGCCTGCATGTGAAGCTTTGTGTCAGATCAGCCTGCATGTGAAGCTTTGGGTCAAATCAGCCTGCATGTGAAGCTTTGTGTCAGTTCAGCCTGTATGTGAATCTGTCAGGTCATCCTGGATGTGAAGCTGTGTCAGGTCATCCTGGATGTGAAGCTGTGTCAGATAACCCTGGATGTGAAGCTGTGTCAGGTCATCCTGGATGTGAAGCTGTGTCAGGTCATCCTGGATGTGAAGCTGTGTCAGGTCATCCTGGATGTGAAGCTGTGTCAGATAACCCTGGATGTGAAGCTGTGTCAGGTCATCCTGGATGTGAAGCTGTGTCAGGTCATCCTGGATGTGAAGCTGTGTCAGCCCATCCTGGATGTGAAGCTGGGTCAGATCATCCTAGAGGTGAAGCTGTGTCAGGTCATCCTGGATGTGAAGCTGTGTCAGGTCATCCTGGATGTGAAGCTGTGTCAGATAACCCTGGATGTGAAGCTGTGTCAGCTTCACATCCAGGGTTATCCTGGACGTGAAGTGGTTAACAAATGGAATGCATTAAGCAGTGATGTGGTGGAGGCTGACTCCATACACAGTTTCATGTGTAGATATGATAGCGCCCAGTAGGCTCAGGAACCTGTACACTAATTGATTGACAGTTGAGAGGCGGGACCAAAGAGCCAGAGCTCAACCCCCGCAAGCACAAATAGGTGCGTAGAAAGGCATCAACACAACAAGACGCCACAGTAGTGCCACGACCAGAGCATAATGCCTCAGTATCTACCTAGCCTACCGCAGAAGTCACCACACTCTCCAGAAGTGCTAAAGGGAGGGTTATGTTGTAAGCCTCCCTCTACACATATGCTGTCGAACACTTGTCTGTCAGTCTGGAATACAGGGAACACAAAGGCTTATTATTATGTATTGTACCAACAAAATAATATACGAACCGGAATAGTAAACAAAACTAAGATAAAAGTTGTGAAAGAGTTTGATATTAGCTAAACTAGCACACCACACACTAGCCAACACCTTCACTAGGTAAACTACCACACCACACACTAGCCAACACCTTCACTAGGTAAACTAGCACACCACACACTAGCCAACACCTTCACTAGGTAAACTACCACACCACACACTAGCCAACACCTTCACTAGGTAAACTACCACCCCACACACTAACCAACCCCTTCACTAGGTAAACTACCACACCACACACTAGCCAACACCTTCACTAGGTAAACTACCACACCACACACTAGCCAACACCTTCACTAGGTAAACTACCACCCCACACACTAACCAACACCTTCACTAGGTAAACTAGCACACCACACACTAACCAACACCTTCACTAGGTAAACTAGCACACCACACACTAACCAACACCTTCACTAGGTGAACTACCACACCACACACTAAACAACACCTTCACTAGGTAAACTACCACACCACACACTAACCAACACCTTCAGTATGTAAACTAGCACACCACACACTAAACAACACCTTCACTAGGTAAACTAGCACACCACACACTAACCAACACCTTCACTAGGTGAACTACCACACCACACACTAAACAACACCTTCAGTATGTAAACTAGCACACCACACACTAACCAACACCTTCAGAATGTAAACTACCACACCGCACACTAACCAACACCTTCACTAGGTAAACTACCACACCACACACTAACCAACACCTTCACTAGGTAAACTACCACACCATACACTAACCAACACCTTCACTAGGTAAACTAGCACACCACACACTAACCAACACCTTCACTAGGTAAACTAGCACACCACACACTAACCAACACCTTCACTAGGTAAACTAGCACACCACACACTAACCAACACCTTCACTAGGTAAACTACCACACCACACACTGACCAACACTGTCAGCAGGTAAACTACCACACCACACACTGACCAACACTGTCAGCAGGTAAACTACCACACCACACACTGACCAACACTGTCAGCAGGTAAACTACCACACCACACACTGACCAACACTGTCAGCAGGTAAACTACCACACCACACACTAACCAACACTGTCAGCAGGTAAACTACCACACCACACACTAACCAACACTGTCAGCAGGTAAACTACCACACCACACACTGACCAACACTGTCAGCAGGTAAACTACCACACCACACACTGACCAACACTGTCAGCAGGTAAACTACCACACCACACACTGACCAACACTGTCAGCAGGTAAACTACCACACCACACACTGACCAACACTGTCAGCAGGTAAACTACCACACCACACACTGACCAACACTGTCAGCAGGTAAACTACCACACCACACACTGACCAACACTGTCAGCAGGTAAACTACCACACCACACACTGACCAACACTGTCAGCAGGTAAACTACCACACCACACACTGACCAACACTGTCAGCAGGTAAACTACCACACCACACACTGACCAACACTGTCAGCAGGTAAACTACCACACCACACACTGACCAACACTGTCAGCAGGTAAACTACCACACTACACACTGACCAACACTGTCAGCAGGTAAACTACCACACCACACACTGACCAACACTGTCAGCAGGTAAACTACCACACCTCACACCACATGAGTTATCTCCATCATTCCTCCTGTTACTTATACTAGATACTAATGAGAAATTAGTAAGTTTTAGAGCATAGGCTTAATATTAAAAGGTAATTTGGTAACTTTATATGTTTGTTTATGGTTCTATGAATTACAGAAATAATAAATAAGCATGTGTTAATTAGCGTCTGTGTCCCTAAAGCAATTCAAACTAAATTGCAATCTCCATAACCGTACTAACATGCAAATCCTTGCTTACTGTACAACTTACCACTTACACATTTATGCAAAAATGAATGCATTTGATCACATGATTTTAGGTAATCTATTTAAATAAAAATGTAAACGTTCGTTTGTAAAAAGTTTCTAATCTCCGAAAGTTCTTAATCTATTGCTTTGAAATTTTGACACATCGTTCCTGTCGCATACAAGCGTGTTCTTATATATCTGCTATATAAATGTCACGTCTGTGACAATTAAACACATGATTTTTTTAAACTGTTTTTCATGAGAGTTTTCATGTGAGGAAAATCTCCAAAACCTCTTTACCAATTGCTTTGAAATTTTGATACAACATTACATTCGAATACGTGCATATTTTTATATACCTACTATATACATGCCACACTTGTGACAGGTAAAAACATGCTTTTTTGAGACTCAGCGCCATCTGTTGCACATAAAAGCAACACACGCTCTACTAAACATGTTATGATTCCATTTCAAGGTTTCACGCTGCATTGAAAAATTTAATTTTCATGGATTTCAATTTATTTTAATTTTGATTTAATTGTTTTGTGTGACATTGCGTTGAAATTGAGCTGTGTTGTTTAATATACCGGTCATTTCGTGAGAATAGTTAATTTTTATATTTTTCATTGTTTTCACCTCGGTTTTTAACTGTTCTTCTTATTTTTCAATGATGGGAACATCAGATCATTTGGGAATGCGTCGGATGAGGGAGTGGGGAGGACGAGGGGCCGGTAGTGGGGGATGGTGGGGAGGACGAGGGGATGAGGGAGGTGGTAATGGTAGGGAGGATGAGGGGACGGGGAGTGGGGGGAGGTGGGGACGACGAGGGGACAGTAGAATAGAGAATGGTGGGGAGGACGAGGGAACGGGGGTGTGGGGAGGACGAGGGGACGGGGGAGTGGGGAGGGGAGGATGAGAGGTTGGGGGAATGGGGAATGGTTGAAAGGACGAGGGGAGAATAGTGGGAAGGATGAGGGGACAAGAAAGAGTTGCTATGGCTCAGCAACGCGCATGCGTTACTGAGCCACAGCAACGCATAACCTGGTACAGCTAGTAGCTCAATAAAACTTAATTTAGACATTTTGGTAATTTCTTAAATCAAGAGAAAACAGTAAACATCAGAGGCTTCAATCTCCTGCCAAAGTTTATGAGAAATTATGCTGGAACAACAGTGCAAACTTTCAAGAGAAAACTGGAGAAGTTTCTGCTGGGGTTCACAGATCAGCCTGCATGTGAAGCTTTGTGTCAGATCAGCCTGCATGTGAAGCTGGGTCAGGTCATCCTAGATGTGAAGCTTTGGGTCAAATCAGCCTGCATGTGAAGCTTTGGGTCAAATCAGCCTGCATGTGAAGCTTTGGGTCAAATCAGCCTGCATGTGAAGCTTTGTGTCAGATCAGCCTGCATGTGAAGCTTTGGGTCAAATCAGCCTGCATGTGAAGCTTTGTGTCAGTTCAGCCTGTATGTGAATCTGTCAGGTCATCCTGGATGTGAAGCTGTGTCAGGTCATCCTGGATGTGAAGCTGTGTCAGATAACCCTGGATGTGAAGCTGTGTCAGGTCATCCTGGATGTGAAGCTGTGTCAGGTCATCCTGGATGTGAAGCTGTGTCAGGTCATCCTGGATGTGAAGCTGTGTCAGATAACCCTGGATGTGAAGCTGTGTCAGGTCATCCTGGATGTGAAGCTGTGTCAGGTCATCCTGGATGTGAAGCTGTGTCAGCCCATCCTGGATGTGAAGCTGGGTCAGATCATCCTAGAGGTGAAGCTGTGTCAGGTCATCCTGGATGTGAAGCTGTGTCAGGTCATCCTGGATGTGAAGCTGTGTCAGATAACCCTGGATGTGAAGCTGTGTCAGGTCATCCTGGATGTGAAGCTGTGTCAGGTCATCCTGGATGTGAAGCTGTGTCAGCCCATCCTGGATGTGAAGCTGGGTCAGATCATCCTAGATGTGAAGCTGTGTCAGGTCATCCTGGATGTGAAGCTGTGTCAGATCACCCTGGATGTGAAACTGTGTCAGATCAACCTGGATGTGAAGCTGTGTCAGATCATCCTGGATGTGAAGCTGTGTCAGCCCATCCTGGATGTGAAGCTGGGTCAGATCATCCTAGATGTGAAGCTGTGTCAGGTCATCCTAGATGTGAAGCTGTGTCAGATCTGCCTGCATGTGAAGCTGTGTCAGACCATCCTGGATGTGAAGCTGTGTCAGATCATCCTGGACGTGAAGCTGTGTCAGATCATCCGGGATGTGAAGCTGTGTCAGATCATCCTGGACGTGAAGCTGTGTCAGATCATCCGGGATGTGAAGCTGTGTCAGATCATCCTGGATGTGAAGCTGTGTCAGATCATCCTGGACGTGAAGCTGTGTCAGACCATCCTGGATGTGAAGCTGTGTCAGATCATCCTGGACGTGAAGCTGTGTCAGATCATCCGGGATGTGAAGCTGTGTCAGATCATCCTGGATGTGAAGCTGTGTGGGCCTCCGTACCAGGAAGACCAACAGCTTCACACACAAGGCATCACGAGGGAAGGGCGCCACAGGCCACAGCTTTGAGAGAATTACACTCGAAATCGATTTGAAAACTTTCACTTTTGTTAGAGAACATTTCTGGAACTGGAAATAATCATATCAATAGACTGAAATATTATAGATCTCTAAGGTTTACATTGTGTTCTCTAATTGTGCTTATGGCACCCTGATACTAGACTTGATAATATTGTGTGTCCACATTTACAGTACAAACATATAACTATCAACGATCACTTGTGGAAATAAAAGTTAAACCGAGTCATGTAAAACGTGCGGACAAACCTTGTGAATATTTCGGAGAGGAAATCACAGTTAGAAAAGCAAAAGAAAGACCAAACACAACAACGTTCACAAGTGCGTCAACAACCATTGTTATTTTACAGTCAATCCTCCAGTTTTATAACTATATGAATACAACTGTTACTGGGCCATTAATGTTCCGCCCTGGAATATTATCAAGTAGATTGTGATAATGACTTGATAATGGTCCAGGACGGACAGAAACGTCGTCGTCTCCTTATCATCTGGTGTGTGGTTTGGTCATCATATCTCCAACCACGTTATTGTCACTCATCGTCTAATCACAGTATCTAAATGCATAACTATACGTAACTATTATTATTATGCCTCTGTCCCCTACATGGATCACATAACTTAGTGGAAATTATTCCTCAACTTTTTTTTGACTAACCTATATTAAATGGACGTTTAATCGAGCATGAGTAGATAGGTTGGGTTAGAAGTATGGAAAACCCGTGTTATTCTCCACGGTATTATTCTCCAAGGATACCAGAAACTCCGTATCATTCTACAACATTTGAATGTTGTAGAAGGTTCGGGCAGCCAAGATTCTACTCTGACGTCAAGCAATGTCATCGGCAGCCAATAGTATCGATCTAGTGGGCAACACGCCCCCGGGTCTCCCTCTGTCATTGGTCAAGGACTGTCGGACATTCCCGACACATATAAAAATTATAATGTAACAAACATTAAACGCTGTTGCTGTACATTAACAAACTAACCATTAATTTACATTAGTTAATCATATAAAAAAAATTCCGTGTTGTAAGATCTCTTAGCAAATGCATATCCACCACGTCATCAGAGTTTTGTTTATCTATAATACTTACATAAATCATTCTTAAACCACCAGTCTGGGGACTAGAATAAATAAAAACAAATTCTCATGACTGAACATAATTAAATAGCCAATATAATCAGCTCCCCCCCCTCCCTTTGTCAATAAATGGGCAAGAATTGAACTGCGCCAGTGAGGGGGGGGGGGGGGGGGGTAGACGCGTTGCTTGTAAGGGAGGGTAGGGGAGCCGCCATTAATTGATAACAACACGCCTTGCCTACGAGCACGCTCGTACAAGTTCCTTCAATACTTCCCGCAAATCATAGTGTTGAGGACTCCAGAATCTCCTATTATCAACACGACTTCACTAGCCATAAAGGAAGTGTTCGGTACCCAATTGACCTGTTATATTTTATCATTTGTGGTCATTAATGTAAATTAGGGTTGACCGGTCAAGGGCATGGCAAGCCACCAAGAACGGGTCAGCTTAGATCAATTAGAGATAATATCTTGCCCCTGATATAGCCGTCATATATTGGTTACGATTTATTACGCTGTGGCTATTTGAGAGGTGAAATTAAAGTGAAAGGAGACATTAGAAGCAGATTTCCTGGTGCAACACGAGGTAGGCTACGACGCCATTATAGACTGATCCACCAGGAGACTCAGCTCACGCGACGTGGATGCGTCTAGTGCTCATTAACCAGGCTACATGCTATAACAGCTAAGCTGGAATATTTATGTTACTAACCCAATGTGGCCTAGTAGACTAACCATTAGTAGTATCAATCGATTAAATTTGATTTAGTATAATATAATTAAACCCCCAACCTGTGAAGAAAAGCTACTTGTGGTAAAATAGGAATCATACAGTCCATTATTATAAGAAATACATTAATAACCCATTAAAATATAAATCATTTAATATATAAATTAATAATAATAATAATTAAATAATAATATCCCAAGAGTCAGTTTTCACCCCAAGGACCTTACCTTCGCTTCCCAACTCATCAAGGGAGATCGTTTGCTCAGGTCGTTCTACAGCACAATGAACTTGTCTGTTGATGGTAAGGCCGCCGGCCTCAACTCGTCCTCGACTCAAGTCCATTACATCCAGCGGTCGACCCCACACACGCATTCATAAATTTTTACATGCTGTTCACTCAAAACGGTAATTTTCTCAAATATAAATTAATATTATAATATATTAGCATATTATGCATATATAGGTTAGGTTAGGTGTTTAGGTTCTGTTGGCGATTATTTGTATTTGTTCGAACAAAATTCGTCAGTGAAGTACTTGTTCCAGAAGTGTTCGAACGAAATCAGTTGTGAGTCGTGTGTAAACCGTTTTTCATTCATAAACAGCTGGGGTTTGGCAGGGGCATGGAATCACTTTTGGGTCTTTGTTTGGAGGACGGGCTGGCCGGCCTACATTAACAAAGGTCAAATGCTCGTTAATCCAGTCACAAAACTCCTTGTTTATGAAAAACAGTTTACACACGACTCACAACTGATAACGTTCGTACATTTCTCGAACAATGCTTTGTTGACGTCTATATCACTATAAAGGCTTCACCCATGTTGTTCATATACAAATAGTCGCGAAGAGAACCTACATGAGTAATCTATCGTATCCCTAACTATACAAAGAAATTTAAAATATAATAATATTAATTTGTCACACAAACAATTTTTAAATCACCTTATGTTAAGATTTATGTTTGCGTGTGAAATGAACGGCCGCTCCTGTAACTAGCCTGGCCTGAGGACGGGTTGGGTATGGCGCCCCGTCTAGAGCAGTGTCAGACCAATGGTGGCAGGAAGTGATCAGCCTCTCTACTGGTGCTCCGTGTAAGGCCAGTAAGGAAATGAGCTTTCGACTGATAGCAGGACTGGAGTTTCATGGGCCACACAGAGAAGGTTTCCGTCCCAGGACAGTTTATAGATATGTGTCTGACAGTAAGGACCTGCCAAGTGACGTCAAGTGTAGTCAGGGTGTGAGGCACGACAACAGTATTGCAAGTGACATTAGCCTAAAGTCATAGTGGACCAAACAGTGCTTACCCAACTGTGTCGAGGGCTTCAAGAGACCAGGTGTGTGTTTCCGGAGTCTGTTACTGCCTGTGTCTGCTTGATCCTCAAGTTAGCCTCAGGCTTAGCCCGTGGATCTAGCACTCAAGGGAGTTAATTAACTGCTTGAGGGACACACATGAACCAAGAGAAACTTGCTGATCAAGGCCAGGTCAAGAGACATTCAGTAACCAGTGATATGTAAGTGTGTACTCACTTAGTTGTTGTACTCACCTAGTTGTGCTTGCGGGGGATGAGCTTCGGCTCTTTTGGGCCCGCCTCTCAACTGTTAATCAAATGATGTACCGATTCCCGAGCTATTGGGCTCTATCATATCTACACTTGAACTGTGTATGGAGTCTTACTCCACCACATCACTTCCTAATGCATTCCATTTATTAACTACTCTAGCACTGACCAAACTTTTTGTAATGCCTCTATGGCTCATTTGGCTACTCAATTTCCACCAGTGTACCCTAGTGTGTGTGCCTCTTGTGTTAAATAAACAGTCTTTGTCTACCCAATCAGTTTCCTTGAAAATGTTGTATGTGGTGATCATTTCCCCCCTTAATCATCTGTCTTCCAACGACTTGAGATTTAATTCCCGTAGTCTCTCATCATAGCTTATGCCCCTCTGTTCAGGCATTAGTTTGGTGGCAAACTTCTGAACCTTCTCCAATTCTGTCATATACTTAACGAGATATGGACTCCATGCTGGAGCTGCCTCAGGTGCTTAGCTTCTGTTGGCGCGCCAACAGAACCTAAGTTCATAAGTGGTCTGACATACGTGGTATAGAACGTTCATTATGATTCCTTACACAAGTTTTAATAGGCCGTTCGTATGTTGGCCAACCTGACATATGCCGCTGATGTTATCCTCTTGATATGGGCATCAGGGGCGAAAAATCTTTGTGTACTCACCTAGTTGTACTCACCTAGCTTTGCTTGCGGGGGTTGAGTTTTGGCTCTTTGGTCTCGCCTTTCAACCGTCAATGAACTTATGTACAGATTCCAGAGCCAAATAGGTTCCATTATGTCTAAATTTGAAACTGTGTATGGAGTCAGTCTCCACAACATCACTGCCTAATGCTTCCATTTACTAGCTACTTTGACACTGAAAAAGTTCTTTCTAATGTCTCTTTCTCATTTGAATACTCAGCTTCCATCTGTGTCCCCTTGTGCTTGTACAACCGTGTTAAATAATCCATCCTTGTCTGTCAATTCCCTGAAAATTTGTATGTATTGATCATGTCTCCCCGAGCTCTTCTGTCTTCCAGTGACGTGAGGTTAAGTCCACGCAGCCTTTCCTCATAACTCATGCCTCTTAGTTCTGGGATTAGCCTAGTGGTATACCTCTGAAATTTTTCCAGCTTTCTCTTGTGCTTGACAAGGTACGAGCTCTATGCTGGGGCTGCATACTCAGGGATTGGTCTTATATATGTGGTATACAAGATTCTGAAGGATTCCTTACACAGGTTTTTGAAAGCAGTTCTGATGTTAGCTAACCTCAAATAGACCACTGATGTTTATGTATGCTTGTATATATATTTGTGTGTATATATATATATGTGTGTATATATATATATATATATATATATATATATATATATATATATATATATATATATATATATATATATATATATATATATATATATATATATATATATATATATTAGTATATTTTGGTAGCAGTCTTTCCTGTAGACATATATTATTAAATATGACCGAAAAAGTAAGATTAATAATTCTAACACGAATTTTCTTGATCTTTCGTACGTTTCTTTTCACTGTTGGTGGTAATTCAAAAATCAATTCTCCAAAATTCATTTTTATTTCTAGTCTGACGCGACACTTGAGCGCGTTTCGTAAAACTTATTACATTTTCAAAGACTTTAGCTTACACATGCACAACTGAATAGAACTTACACGATTGATTGATAAAGATTAGGCCACCCAAGAGGTGGCACGGGCATGAATAGCCCGTAAGTGGTACAATTATTTTTTTTTCTCAGTATTCTGAGGTTGCATTTAACCATCAAGCTGTTATCGCGGGGGAGGATACTGCTTCACAGTCTTTATGAGGGTGTCCAGCTGCTGGACACCTTTGTTGACCAGGAGAGTGGGTGTGTTGATGGCTTCAGGGTGGCCACTGCATGATTCAGGAACTCTTAAAGCTCTTCTAAGGTCATTGGTTGCTTCACATTCAATATAGTGAAGTAATGGCTTTTCTGTGACAATTTGGCAGAAGATGCACTCTCTCTGTCGGGGTTCACCAATCTCCCAGTTGCATCTGTAACCTAGACGTAGTCTATATAACCTAACTGCTATTTCCCTGTGGATTCCTTTTGGGATATTTAACCTTTCTAATTTGGTTGCCTGAAGATACCATGTTGCAGATGGCGAACCTTCAGCTATTCTCTGGTGCAGGTAGGCTTTGTTGAGATGTGAAATTTTTTTGGTGATGATGTTTTTTATGTTCTCTAGGCTGGGTTGAATTGTTTTATGTATCACTGGATGACGAGTTGCCAATTTAGCAATTTCATCAGCTTTTTCATTTAATGGGATTCCAATATGGGACGGGTGTCGTGACGCTGAACCCCGGTTCATTCCGAACCCAGCGAATACACAACACATAACACCTTGCCTCAGCAACCGTTACTACCACCTATACTCCTACACACACCAGACCCTTCAGGCGTACCACTCGGTTTGTACTGGAACACAATGAATGAACATATGGAAGGTATTTAAAGGCCGTCGGGTTTTGTCATTTAATTACAAAGAATAGACTCTGACAAATAAATACATATTAACATACTCTATTAGGTCAATACACTTCCAATACCCATAGACCACCTGACCTCCGCGATCACCACCCACACTCGTAACTTCCGCCTAAGTCCCTAATACGGAATGATTACTACAATGCTCCACACCCGGTTAGTCTTTCATTCAATACTCACATACTGCAGACTTAACTTCGTCACTAAGATCACATCAGGTTCTCGCATAGCTGTCTGCTACACTTCGCTGCTGCCGCAAACGGGGATCCAGAGGACTTGCCAGTTCAACTCCCACAATCAGACTGACTCTAGCCAACCATGGCCTCAAACATTTCACCACTCCTCTCAAGGAAGGTATAATCCGATTAACCTTATCCCTAGAGCGGTAATCTTGATCCTAGAAGCCTGACGAAGAATAATTCCTCTTTCCAGGAATTATTAATTTGGCTAAACAGCTTCGGTCTTAATCCATTGACCTTTCTTAGATATGTGATCCATAGTCTGTCTACTTACATGTACTTCCAATCATCATTCGTTAAGTGTTGTAGTAATGATCCTCTAGCTAATAATTCCTACTAACTTGTGGATTACAACACCACTCCCCTCCTTAAACACGCATATGTCCCCATATGCATCATTGCAATGGTTCCATTAGTGCAAGGACCTGGAGGATGCACCCACCATATGTGTACAACTAAAAAATCATCCAAAAAGTTCATCATACACACGATGAAATAAATTAAAATTTTCCCCGACATGACTCACAACACTTCTTCAAAATATACATTATATTCACATCATAGCACAGGTAAAATAGTCTGTAATAATTTTTCCCATCTCCAACAATGCACATATACCTAAACTGCTGACATATAATTACATACAAATATAACCATAAAATTACATGGACCAGAATGCTGGCACTTAAACAGAAATGACACTAGTCATTAATATATACACAACACATATATATCTAAGGTTCTTCATCCTTAGTAACAAGTTAATTATAATTTAACATCTTGCCCTGTACTGTTGACATAAGGGCTTACAATGATCACACAATGTTTCACTGGCCTCCTCCACAATTGGCAGCATCACCTCTCTTGTCTTCGTGTCCCATGGTTGCTAGGTCATAGATCCTCCATGACCCAGATAAAACCCAGGCTGTCCAGCCTGGTGAATGTTGTCAATGTCCCATCGTTGCTCTGAGCTAACGTGATCCTGGCCTCCAGAGCAACGGAGATTCCTACCCCAGGGTCATGTTCCCTTGGGTCTGTGCTGACGTCTCGTTCCAGGGCACCAATCCCAGAACGCTGTAGATCCCTCACAGCTCTCTGGTCTAGGCCCATCTGCCCAGAGTGTGTCCACCTGTATTCACACCTTCCCGACCACTGTACCTGCAAAATATTCCCTCGGAGCCCCCTGGCTCGATCTCATTATTACATAACCCCCTCGGCTCCTTACTCTCTCCCCGTATATAGCCTGAGCGCAGCTGCAAAACCATTGCAGCTGGCCCTTATCCCTGCTTTGATGTCAGGGGGCGAATTTCGCCTATAACGTCACGTTGGCTTCACTTCCTCCCCCTTTTTTTCTAGAATAACTGAGTGTAGCCTCATAGCTTCCCTTCTACTCTACCTGAAGCTCTGTGACATGATCCCGGGGGACCTTCTCAAGCCTAACACTCAGTAAAGGTGCCGATGAGGTAATATACAGTATATACATACACATACATTATCACAATAAATACCTCATTAAAATAATTTCACAATTATGTCACTAAAACATCATACTGCCACTGGCTCGCCTCTAGCGAGATTCCTGTAACAACTTAATAAGAAATTAGTATATCTACTTCGCTCGTCCACTGCAACCACCAACACCTGAAATTTTGAAATTCTACATTATAATCTTATTCATAACACTTACCCACTCCGACACACCATCACCTCTGGTCAACCCAACCACTGATGACCTCATTATAACACCACGTATCTCAACAGCCAGGCTCTGCGTCCTGACGCACCTGACCTCATTACACCGATCCTCACCGTACCCACCACCACCTGGCCTCCTGTGCCGCTATGCACTCCACAACACCACACTCCATACCAGGCGTCCAAACGCCACAACACTTGCATCTGTAACCTAGACGTAGTCTATATAACCTAACTGCTTTTTTCCTGTGGATTCCTTTTGGGATATTTAACCTTTCTAATTTGGTTGCCTGAAGATACCATGTTGCAGATGGCGAACCTTCAGCTATTCTCTGGTGCAGATAGGCTTTGTTGAGATGTGAGAGTTATTTGGTGATGATGTTTTTTATGTTTTCTAGGCTGGGTTGAATTGTTTTATGTATCACTGGATGATGAGTTGCCAATTTAGCAATTTCATCAGCTTTTTCATTTAATGGGATTCCAATATGGGATGGGATCCAGTTTAAAGTTATGTTGAGTCCTTTGCCTTTAGCGACTGCTCCAAGATACAAAATGGTGGTAATTATTTCCACATTATCTTTCCACTGTTTTTGTCCTCGTATTTGAAGTGCAGCTTTTGAGTCTGTGTGTATGATTGCATTTTGAGTGTTTTGTGCAATCACATATGCGAATGCCTGTTGTATGGCAAACAGCTCAGTTTGGGTTGATGATACTAGTCCTCCCAGTCTCCAATATGCCTGTACGCTGGTCGTGCAAAGAGCAGCGTCAGCACTCTCATATTCTGTGTCCACCGATCCGTCTGTGAAGATGTGGGTGTCTCCTGCTATGCTATACATTTGCTCTTCTATTATGCGCCTTAGGATTGTCGGATCATAGGCAGCCTTTTTCATTGGGAGACTTTCTATTACTATTTTGAAGGCAGGCTCTTCCCAAGGCGCGGAAGGAGTGTAATTTGGGTGCCGATGATCACCCTCTCTATCAAGAATCATGTTTTTTAAATGTAGTCTGTTTCTGACTTTTCCCGCTCTTGCAACCCAAGAGTTTCCATTGTTTTGGCCTAGTCCAACCACCAAGGCCTGCCGTACTGGGATTGGATCAGAAGAAATAATTATCTTACTGATAATTGTAGATGTCCTTTGTGATATTCTTTCTTGAAAAGAGGGCAAACCCGTCTCCAGTCTAAGAGTTTCAAGCCTGGTCCACATGGGGACTCGCAGTGCAGCTCTCATAGCATTGTTTTGGGCAACTTCAAGCTTTTTCCACTGTTGGTGTGATAGATTTGTGAGTGCAGGTGCGGCATAATCGATCACTGATCTGACTGCCTGTACATAGTATGTGCGGAGGACTTGCAGATTGGCTCCTCCAGAAAGGGAGGTTAGCGACCTGAGGATTGCCGTTCGGGCCGCAGTTCGCACTCTCAAGTAAGTGACCTCAGCATTAAAATTCATGTGTGTGTCCAGGATGATTCCTAGATACTGATAGGTGTCGACCCATTCTATTGGTTGACCCTGTACTGTGAGTTGGATGTTGGGCTTTGCTATTTTTATGGGCATGGCCTTTGACTTTGAGGGGTTGAGTTTGATCCCAATCTGTTTTGCCTCTTTACTGATGCAGTCTAAGCATTTGGGTGCAAGGCGCGCCGCATCCCTTCCTTTTATGATGATGACAAAGTCGTCCGCGTAGTTTAGCAGCCTGCAGTGATGTGGGAGTTTCAACCTCATTATTCTTTCCAATTAAACAGTTGAAGACAAGAGGGCTGAGAATACCTCCTTGCGGTGTACCATTTTCATGGCTTTTGTACTCAGAGACTGTGCCATGAAGTTTTACTCCTGCTTCTCTGTTTATGAGACAGTTTTTGGTCCAGGAGAGCAGGTTGCCTCTGACCTCTTTGTCAATGAGGCAGCAGAGAATAGCTGGGGCGCTTGCCAGTTCAAAGGCTTTTTCGAGGTCCAGGAATATCAGCATTCCTGGTCTGTCATTCAAGTGGGCTAACAGAGTTGTAATACATTCCACTGTGCCAACCCCTCTTCTATAGGCATACATATCATGGTGTAGTTTAGGCATTTTCCACTCCAGTCTGTTGAGTGCCATTCTGTCAGCCGTCTTGGCTGCACAGCTTTGGAGAGAGATGGGCCTGGGATTAGCTGGATCTTTGGGTTTTGGGACCAGCACTATGTCTGCTCTATTCCAAGCAGAAGGTCTAGTTTGAGAAGTCCAGGCTAAATTAATTAACCTTAGGTATGCAGCGTCTCCCTCTGGGCCGAGGTTTCTAATAATTTTATAGGTTATTTTGTCGGCTCCAGGGGATGTATCCTTGGAGTTTTTCTTAGCCCGATTGAGCTCATCCAGTGTGAAGGGGGCATTAGTGTCAGAGACTTCTTCACATGCTGTAAGGATTCTGTGCCACCTTTCTTCCTCTAGTCCGGTCTGTACTGCTAATACATCTGGTGGAAGTTGATTGCTGGCTGCTCTCTCTTTGCAAACCTGGTTCCAGTACTTCGGCTTCCTGTTGAAGATCCTTGGGGTGTGGAGCTTTAGGTGTTTTATTCCCTTTGGCCCCGGTGAATTTGCTGCCACATCTCTCCGAGAGAGGTGTGTTCATTCAGGTGTGAACACCATTCCAGCCACTTGTGTTCTTTTATTTGTCTGGTCTCTCGATGTACATGTTCCTTGACCTCACAAAGTAAGATCCTGTTGCGGTCACTTGGCTGCTTTTTGTATAGCTTTCTTGTTCTATTGAGTCTATGGTTGAGTTCTTTGACACGTTCGCAATAGTACCAATGATCTTTATGGTGTCCGGTGGACTGTTTTTTCAGTGGGATTGAGTGGTTGGCTGCACTTTGAATCGCTTTGACAAATTCTTGTTCTGCCTGATTAATGTCTTCGGGAAGATCATAGTTTTTTTGCCACTATGAAATGAGGTTTTGAAATCGGTCCCAGTTTGCTAAAGCAAAGTTCCAGGCTTCAGATGGAGGCGGAGGTGGGGTGGGTAGGTCTAACTGAAGATCAATTTGGACCCCATAGTGGTCGCTTGTGAGTGTGGGCTCAACTGACCATGTTGCTGCATCTCTTAGGGAGGCTGAAACGAAGGTTAGGTCTAATCTGCCTCCTTGGATGTTGGTAGGTTCATTCTTGTTTAGGATTTGTATTTCTGGAAGCTGGTCCAGTAGATGTGTAATGTGTATGCCGGCTTCATTTGTTTTGTTCGAGCCCAGTGCCAATCGATGATGGCATTAAAATCTCCACAAATGATTGTGTTTGTTGTTGTCGCGTGTCCAAATAACACAGAGAGATCCATTTCGGCTTGTGGAGACCTGTACACATTGAACACTTCAAGTTTGTCGTGTCTTAGCTCAATGGTGACTCCCATTACCTCTGTCCCTTCTCCACAATTGGGTGGGCTGGTTATGGATTTGGAGATCAGGTCACATTTTACATAGATTGCACATCCCCTGGATTGCCCATTGATCCATGGAAGGAAGAAGCCTCGATAGCCTGAGATTTTAGGTTCTAATCCGCCTCGAAGCAAGCTCTCCTGTAGTATCAGGATGTCTATGCCCTTGGTTGCTGCTATGCATTGCAAGTGTTGCAATTTAGTGCGCAGTCCTTGCGCATTCCATTGCAGGATCTTTAGAATTCTAGGTTCTTGGAATTTGCTGATAATTCCGTGGTATCCATGGAGTCTGATGAACACGCCATGGAAGTTGCAATTAGTGTATAGGTTCTTAGTGGACCTGAAATTGACTCATCAATGTCGCTTTCCGACGAGCTGGACTCTATCTGCTTTTTATGGGGGTGTCTCCTGCCCTGCTGTCTTGACGGTGTGGATATTACATCTTCAAATTTTTTGAGCTTGTGCTCAATTGTCTTCCGAGTCTCTGTGGTTTGCTTGATTCCATGTGAAGACAGCAGACTTTCGATCAACTCAGTGACCAAAGTTTTGAACATTGGCCAGAGAGCGTCCAGTTCAGTGGGAGCACTATTTAATGTTGTGCAGGTTAGGGGCCTAGTGGCTTTTAGACCCTTCTCGGTGGTAACTTTGGCACTGGAATTGCTACTCCTATTGGCCCCAGTGTGCTTGCTGGATGAAATGGGAGGCCGACTGCTTTGAACATGATTCTTGTGTCCTCCATCTTTCTTTTTGTCCTGTACTGTCTTCTCACCCTTCACCATGGCCGATGGTGAAGGGCCGTGTGCCCCCTCTTCCTGAATGGGTAGACCCCACGCGGTTTTAGTGGGCATGGGAGCTGGTAATCGTTTTGGTGGGGGTTTCGGCTCCGCTATAGGCATGGTGGGATTCGTTTGAAGCCTTTTGAGCCTTTTAGGGCATTTCAAGTTCCAGGCATGATGTGCCTTGGAACAATTTGGGCATTTTGCCTGAACAGGGTGGTTTGCCTTGAATTTATCAATACATGTTTTTGTATCATGGGGCTGGCTGCAGACTCCGCACCTCACTGGGCGTTGGCAGTCATCTTTGTGATGCCCAAATCTCTGACATCTAAAGCTGGAGTCTAACATCAATCAAGTCAGAGACATCTTACACCAAGACACCGTCCTACATTCTCACGCACTAACGAAGGTTATTGTCTAAATTCCTGGTGTACCTGACCTAGATCACGTAATAGCAGACAATGACACATGTCAAGTAAAAGGTACCTACATAGAACCGTCCTTACATCAGATACAGAACAATACTACTGCTGTTTATGTTGCCAATGTCACCAAGGTCATCATTCACCTCGAAACAGGCACACGCGTTGTTTGCTTCACCCATTATTTGTTACCGGTGTGAGTAGAAGATGAAGCCTTTACTTAACAAATGGTACATACGCTCTCTCATACGACAATTCGAAGTAAGTTAGCGGTCTCACCTGAGCATTTTATCCCACTGACTTCCCTGACGCCCAAGCTCAGTTGCTGACCATCCTCATCAAACATCGTACTGTTGTTGCACTGACAGAAGAACAACTTGGACTGACACAACTCATCACTCACAAAATTCCTCTTGAACCAGGTACTCGACAAATTTATGTACTCCTGCATACAGATTGCCTCAGTTTCAACGAGCTGTTGCAGACCGACTTATTGGCGAGATGTTACACGGAGGTGTTATTGATGAAAGCACCGCTCCATGGAATGCTCCATTGATCTTAGTACCCAAGAAAGATGGTTCTTGGCACCTTGTTGATTTCAGAAAAACTAACTAAATGACGATACCTGATAGATTTCCGCTTCCCGTGCTCACTGACTTATTGCACAACATAGGATAGAATAAGGTTTTCTACACTTGATCTATTGCAAGATTTATGGCAAATACCACGCGACTCAGAAAACCGAGAACAGACAGCGTTTTCAGTCCCTAATGGCCCTTACCAGTACACCAGCATGCCTTTTGGCTTATGCTGCAGCCCTGTTAACTTCTCTAGACTTATGACAAACTTGTTCCGACGAATGAGACGTAATACCCTCATGGTTTACCTCGATGACCTTACAATCATGTCCAAGGATGTAACAACCCACCTTCAAAGTTTAGAACGTGTCCTTCAAAAATTATCTGAAGCTAATCTTAAAATCAAACTTAGCAAATGTGCATTCATGAAAAAAGAGATAAAGTTTCTAGGCCATAATGTTACCCCACAATGCATCACCACTCTTAACTCAAAGACAGTCGCTGTGAAGAACTATCTTGCCCCTCATAATGTTGAGGCTGACCAAAAGTTCATACGCCTAGCGGAATTTTACTGCCATTTCATCACTGACTATTCAGTGATTGCGTCTCCTCTCACTCACCTCCTTAAGAAAGACGTCCCGTTCGCGTGGACAGCTGATCAGGAGAAAGCATTTAAAACCTTTAAAGAGGCTTTCATATCTGCTTCCATTCTCAAGTTCCCAGATGTCTCCAAACCGTATGTCTGGTCACCGACGCCAGTAATATTGGGTTAGGAGCCGTACTAGCACAAACTAGCGACATAAAAGAACATGCCACTGCATATGCCGAGTCCTCTCGAAAGCAGAATAGAATTACTCAACAACAGAATGTGAAGATTTAGCTGTAGTGTGGGCTCTCAAACATTTCAGAGACATCATTTACAACTACCCTGTCCATGTACTGACGGACTCCCAAGCCATTATCCCCTTGTTCAAAGAAAAGAACCCAGTTTTCTCGATGGTCGCTTACCATACAAGAGTTCCTATCAACGTATGGATACTTACCTGGCAGACATAATGTAGTTGCCGATGCCCTCTTCCGCTACGTCGCTCCTGTTCAAGTTGAATACTCTTCATTAGACTTCCAAGATGTGGAAATAGCACAACAACTAGAGTCAATGTGGGGACCAATCATAAGCTTTCTAATGGACCCGAACACGACTCTTACAATCAAGCCACCCGTGCCACTCAAGGAACCAGTACTATTAATTCACGTGCGCCACCGCAAGGGTATGCTTGGCTAT
Source organism: Procambarus clarkii (assembly GCF_040958095.1). Lineage (NCBI taxonomy): Eukaryota > Metazoa > Arthropoda > Malacostraca > Decapoda > Cambaridae > Procambarus > Procambarus clarkii. The sequence continues at coordinate 29,143,211 of NC_091213.1, read as the reverse complement.
ACTGCCATAATGATACATCAACTTGTTATTCCTGCATTGATAGTGCCTACCGTGTTGAAACTTGTCCCTGACGCCCTACACAGTGGAATCCTGGCAGGGACCGCACCATGAAGAAGGCTCATCCCAAGTACTACTGGCCCAAAATGGCAAAACATATTGAACATCTCGTGGATCAATGTCAAACTTGCCTTGCTCACAGAGGCCATCTTGCTGACACGAACCCGATTCAGACTTACCCTACGACATATGCATCTTGGGACCGTGTTTGTATGGACTTGCAAACGAACTTTGCTGAAACTTCTAGAGGTAATAAATATCTCCTAGTTATGGTAGATAACCTTTCTAGATAACTGGTTCCGATTCCAAACAAAACTGCAGAAACAATAGCTAGTGTATTTCTTGCTAACATAATTTGCAGGTATGGTCCACCTAGGATTATACTTTCTGACAACGGCCCAAAATTCAATAATTCTGTTCTGGAACAACTGGCTAAACAACTGTTGTACAACTGTTGATTGTACATCAAAAAAATGCAATATAATGCCTTAGCAACCGGCTAGCAATGGCTTTGCTGAAGGAACAAATACGAGAGTACTTGACGCACTCAGAGTAACAGTTAATCGGGACAGTCACAAACGGGATGAACTTATGCCAATCGTCCAAAGCTCGATAAACTCCTCTGTCAATTTCTCCAAAGGAGACACGCCTCACTTTGTGCTTTTTGGAACAGACATGAGATTCCCCTAACGCTCTCATATCCTCGCCGTCTGCGCCACTCTGCAACTATGATGATTATGTGAAAGTGAAAGAAAGACATTCAATTGGGGTTCCAGAGAGTTAAGGAACATCAACCTAAAGCTACTAACGATTTCACTTGGTTACAAAACGCTCATTTTAAACCTACAAAAATAGGACCTGGATTTCTAGTACTGATCCTCAACCAGCAAAGAGATGGTCCCATGTACAAGCTGACTGAGAAGTTTCTTGGACCCTACAGAGTTATTGAGCATATCACAGGTAACAAGTACACGCTGGAAAAACTAGTTACAGGTGAACATGTAAATGAACATCTCAATCACATTAAATTAGCCCGATTGACTGTTGACAACGACAACCGAGAACTTGTAAGTGACAACGTAATGACTGACCCTACCGCTGTGACCCCTATTCCGGTCGCAGATACGAACAATGGCACCAAGACACCTGGTACTCAAACTTACAACCTTCGGTCCAGACCGGTTATTTCGACAGTACACCCCCAACAGTGTGATGATACACGCTCGAGTGACTGTGGTGTTTCAGTCTGTAAAGGACAATGGTCCTTGTGTGATCGCCCGAGATGCAACGAGTACCTCAGTCAGGCAGACCGGCTTCAGCCCTCGCCCAGCGCTGACACTCATGATACCCAGAACGTGGCCCAGTATATGTTTATATTTGTTAATAAAGAAAAGAAGGCCACAGGTGTTTTGTAATCCATTCCTTCCCGCTACCAAGAAAGTTACAACCACAACAAAACAACCCATTTAATATATTTGTTGGATCATTCCTTCAGTATTTCCAGGTCTTCTTGAAGCCTCAAGCAGTCCTCATCTGTCATAATCCTTCTCATAATTTTGGTATCGTCAGCAAACATTGAGAGAAATAAATCTATACCCTCCGGGAGATTATTTACATATATCAGAAACAGGATAGGTCCGAGTACAGAGCCCTGTGGGACTCCACTGGTGACTTCCCGCCAATCTGAGGGCTCACCCCTCACTGAAACCCTGCTTCCTATTGCTTAGGTACTCCCTTATCCACTGGAACACCTTACCAGTTACTCCTGCCTGTCTCTCCCGCTACCAGAGACACACACACACGTGCGTGTGTGTGAGTGTGTACTCACCTAATTGTGCTTGCGGGGGCTGAGCTCTGGTTCTTTGGTCCCGCCTCTCAACTATCAATCAACTGGTGTACAGATTCCTGAGCCTACTGGGCTCTATCATATCCACACTTGAAGCTGTGTATGGAGTCAGCCTCCATCACATCACTTCCTAATGCATTCCATTTGTCAACTACTCTGACACTGAAAAAATTCTTTCTAACATCTCTATGACTCATTTGAGCACTCAGTTTCTACCTGTGTTTCCTAGTGCGTATGGCCTTTGTGTTAAATAGTCTGTCCTTATCTACCCTATCAATTCCTCAGAGAATCTTGTATGTGGTGATCATGTCCACTCTAATTCTTCTGTCTCCCAGTGACGTGAGGTTTAATTCCCGTAGTCTGTCCTCGTAGCTCATACCCCTCAGTTCAGGTATTAGTCTGGTGGCAAACCTTTGAACCTTTTCTAGTTTAGTCTTATGCTTGACTAGATATGGACTCCATGTTGGAGCCGCATACTCCAGGATTGGTCTGACGTATGTGGTATGTAATGTTCTGAAAGATTCCTTACTCAGGCTTCTAAAGGCTATTCTTATGTTAGCCAACCTGACATATGCCGCTGATGTTATCCTCTTGATATGAGCTTCAGGGAACAGGTCTGGTGAGATATCAACCCCCAGTGTCTTTCTCTGATTCTTCAAGTATTTCATCTCCCAAATGATATCTTGTATCTGGTCTCCTGCTTCCTACACCTATCTTCATTACATTACATTTGCTTGGGTTAAACTCTAACAACCATTTGTTCGATCATTCCTGCAGCTTGATCAGGTCTTCTTGAAGCCTCAAGCTGTCCTCCTCTGTTTAATCCTTCTCATAATTTTGGCATCGTCAGCAAACATTGAGAGGAATGAGTCTATACCCTCTGGGAGATCATTTTTGTATATCAGAAACAGGATAGGTCCAAGTACAGAGCCCTGTTGGACTCCACTGGAGACTTCACGCCAGTCTGAAGTCTCACCCCTCACTGTAACTCTCTGCTTCCTATTGCTTAGGTACTCCCTTATCCACTGGAGCGCCCTACCAGTTAGTGTGAGTGTGTGTGTCTGTTGAAACTTGTCCAATCCGCACAGTCCAGCATTTGAATGTTTCTGTGTGTGCAAAATTAGTTGTACTTACCTATTTGTGCTTTCGGGGGTTGAGCTCTGGCTCTTTGGTCCCACATTTCAACCGTAAATCATATTTACACTTGAAACTGTTTATGGAGTCAGCCTCCACCACATCACTTCCTAATGCATTTCATATGTCACCACTCTGACACTAAAAGAGTTGTTTCTAATATCTCTGTGGCTCATTTGGGCACTCAGTTTCCACCTGTGTCCCCTAGTGTGTGTGCCCCTTGTGTTAAATAGCCTGTCTTTATCAACCTTATCAATTCCCTTAAGAATCTTGAATGTGGTGATCATGTCCCCCCTAACTCCTCTGTCTTCCAGCGAAGGGAGGTTTAATTCCCGTAGTCTCTCCTCGTAGCTCATACCTCTCAGCTTGGGTACTAGTCTGGTGGCAAACCTTTGAACCTTTTCCAGTTTAGTCTTATCCTTGACTAGATATAGACTCCATGCTGGGGCTGCATACTCCAGGATTGGCCTGACATATGTGGTATACTAAGTTCTGAATGATTCCTTACACAAGTTTCTGAATGCCGTTTGTATGTTGGCCAACCTGGCATATGCCGCTGATGTTATCCTCTTGATATGGGCTGCAGGAGACAGGTCTGCCGTGATATCAACCCCCAAGTCTTTTTCTCTCTCTGACTCTTGAAGAATTTCATCTCCCAGATGATACCTTGCATCTGGCCTCCTGCCCCCTACATCTATCTTCATTACATTACATTTGGTTGGGTTAAACTCTAACAACCATTTATTCGACCATTCCTTCAGCTTGTCTAGGTCTTCTTGAAGCCTCAAGTAGTCCTCCTATGTCTTAATCCTTCTCATAATTTTGGCATTGTCAGCAAACATTGAGAGAAATGAATCAATACCCTCCAGGAGATCATTTACATATATCAGAAACAAGATAGGACCGAGTACAGAGCCCTGTTGGACTCTACTGGTGACTTCACGCCAGTCTGAATCCTACCCCTCACGGTAACTCTCTGCTTCCTATTGCGTAAGTACTCCCTTATGCACTGGAGCACCTTACAAGCTACACCTGCCTGTCTCTCCAGCTTATGTACCAACCTCTTATGCGGTACTGTGTCAAAGGCTTTCTGACAATCCAAGAAAATGAAGTCCGCCCAGCCTTCTCTTTCTTGCTTAATCTCTTGAACTCATGTTGGCGATTTGTCAAGGAGTCACTTCTCTCTAGATGTGTTACTAGGTTTTTTCTCATGATTTTCTCCATCACCTTGCATGGTATACGAGTCAAGGACACTGGTCTGTAGTTCAGTGCCTCTTGCCTGTCGCCCTTTTTGAATATTGGTACCACATTCGCCGTCTTCCATATTTCTGGTAGGTCTCCCGTGTCCAGTGACTTACTATACACTATGGAGAGTGGCAAGCAAAGTGCCTCTGCACACTCTTTCAGTTCCCGTGGCGAGATCCCGTCTGGACCAACAGCCTTTCTAACATCCAGATCCAGCAGGTGTTTCTTCACCTCCTCTCACGTAATTTCAAATCCTTCCAAGGCCGGCTGGTTTACTTCCCTTTCTCCTAGCAAAGTGACCTCACTTTGTTCTATTGTGAAGACCTCCTGCAACCTCTTGTTGAGTTTTTTACACACACCTCTTTATCATTCTCTTTATACCTGTCCTCGTCTGTTCTAAGTTTCATTACCTGTTCTTTCACTGTCGTTTTCCTCCTGATGTGACTGTGGAGTAGCTTTGGTTCGGTCTTGGCTTTGTTTGCTATATCATTTTCATAATTTTTCTCTGCTTCTCTTCTCACCCTATCATACTCACTCCTGGTTCTCTGGTATCTCTCTCTGCTTTCTGGTCTTCTGTTATTACAGACGTTCTTCCACGCCCTTTTGTTCAGTCCCTTTGCTTCCATACATGCCCTATCATGCCATGGATTCTTCTATTGCTTCTCGGATTTTTCCCTTTGGGCCGGGATGAACCTGTTTACTGCCTCCTAACACTTTTGGGTGACCCAGTCCATCATATCTTGTACCCTGGAAACACAAACCGAAACTGTCCCTATTTTCCGCTTATTACAATTTGTAATAAAGTTGTTACATCTTGGCTTAACGTGTATATGACGTATTAGAACGTGGTTACAACTGGCTATATTAGTTGTTATAACTGGTTAAGAGGTGTTAAAACTTGTTCGAACGTTGAACCAACGTCATAGTTTCGGTGTGTGTTTGGCGGGTACAGACTTAGCTCTGAGGTCTGTGTCCCAAGGTATTTCCTTTAGGAAAATTCTCATCTCCTCTTAATTCCCCTTTCGGTATGCCAGCCTTTTGTTTCCTAGTCCTTTTTTGCGGAGATAATTCCTAACTCTACCAGGTACTCAAAGTTCAATACACTGTGATCATTCATTCCCAAGGGTGCTTCTATCTTATCTTCCCTTATTTCCCACTCATTTATGGTAAATATCAGATCGAGAATTGCTGGTTCATCTTCTCCTCTCATTCTTGTTTGTTCGATGACGTGTTGGCTTAGAAAGTGTTTTGTTGCCGCGTCCAGCAACTTGGCATTTTATGGTTTTTAGTCTTCCATGCGGGTCTCTGTTCTCCCAATCTATCTCCCGTGGTTGAAGTCTGCCATTAATAGTAGTCCAGATCTATTCAAGCTAGAAACAGAAGCTGCTCTCTCTATTATGTTAATGGTGTCCATGTTGTCCATCATATTCCTGTCTGGATCTTCTGTCATTTTTTGGTTAATTATATATGACTACGACTATAATGTTTTGTCCTCCAGTTGTTATGGTACATGTTATGTAGTCACTGAGACCTTCGCAGCCCTGAATAACCATCTCCTCAAAATCCCAGCAATTTCCTACCAGCAGAGCCACACCAACACCGCCTCTTCATTCTCTCTCTATCCTCATAACATAATAGTCCTGTGGGGACACTGCATTTGTTATGGTTTTCGTTAGCTTTGTTTCTGTGAGTGCCATTATGTCTGGGTTTTCTTCCAGTACCCATTCTCCAAGTTCCTTTGCTTTATTTGTAATTCCATTTATGTTAGTGTACGTAGCCTTGAGGCTCACTTTCTTCTGTCCTTTCTCAAATCGCCTTCTAGGTGAGTGTTCTGCTTGTGGGGGAAGCTGTTCCATGTGTGTAAGGATTTATGAGGTGGATAATAGGGTCTCAGAGATACTGGGGTGAGGGGTGAGGGGGCCAAGTGAAAGGGGGTAAAGGGAGGGTATGGGATGAAGGGAGAGGGAGGACTGAAAGGAAAAGGGGGGGGGCGCATGGCGGGAGGAGGGGAGTGGTAGAAGGGTGGAAATGGGGGTGTGGGGAAAGGGAGATTTGGCTGAGCATTTGAGTGTTGGCAGGGAGGGTTTGGGGTAGGGGGATTTTCTATGCAGAGGAGGGTGGTGGGGTTGTCCTCCCCTCTGGTGTTACTGGGTGGCTGGTTGTGAGCTCCCCCTCACCTCTGGGGATGTTGTGCTGAGAGCTGTGATTTCCTGGTTTTCCCCTCTCGCCCTGCTCTTCTTCCTTGCTTCTGCCGCCATTGCTCTCTCCTCCCTTGTCATGTCCCTTTGGAGGAATACTTTTTGAATTCTCCCAAATATTGCAGGTGGCTCTTCCTTGTTAGAATCATCTCCTTTGTGTTCTCGTTTGCAAACACTATCTTTAACACACGGTCTCGGTCTTTGTTGTATCAGCCTAGCCGGTACAACAAAGTTTGTGTGTGTGTGTGTGTGTGTGTGTGTGTGTGTGTGTGTGTGTGTGTGTGTGTGTGTGTACTCACCTAATTGTGCTTGCAGGGTTGAGCTCTGGCTCTTTGGTCCCGCCTTTCACCTGTCAATCGACTGATGTACAGATTCCTGAGCCTACTGGGCTCTATCATATCTACATTATAAACTGTGTATGGAGTCAGCCTCCACCGCATCACTGCCTAATGCATTCCATCTGTTAACCACTCTGACACTGAAACAGTTCTGTCTAACGTCCCTGTGGCTCATTTGGGCACTCAGTTTCCACCTGTGTCCCCTTGTTTGTGTACCACTCATGTTAAACAGCTTATCTTTATCTACCCTGTCAGTTCCTCTGAGAATTTTGTAGGTAGTGATCATGTCTCTCCTTACTCTTCTGTCTTCTAGTGTCGTGAGGTGTTTTTTTCGCTGCCTTTCTTCGTAACTCATACCTCTTAGTTCTGGGACTAGCCTAGTGGCATATCTCTGAACTTTTTCAAGCTTCGCCTTGTGCTTGACAAGGTACGGGCTCCATGCTGGGGCCACATACTCCAGGATTGGTAATGCGTATGTGGTATACAAGGTTCTGTAGGAACCTTTTATACCACATATGTATGTATGGAACTTACACAAGTTCCTGAAGCAGTTCTGATGTTTGCCAGCCTCGCAAATGCCTCAGATGTTATTCTTTTGCTGTGGGCTTCAGGAGGCAGGTTTGGTGTGATATCAACTCCTAGATCCTTCTCTCTGTCTGTTTCAAGAAGGACTTTATCTCCCATTCTCTATCCTGTGTCTGGCCATTCATGTAGTCTGTCTAGGTCATCTTGTAGTCTCATACTGTCTTCCTCCATGTTAATCCTCCTCATAATTTTCGCATCATCAGCAAAAAATGAGAGGAATGATTCTATACCATCTGGAAGATCATTTACATATATAAGAAACAGTATGGGTCGAAGGACTGAACCCTGTGGGACCTCACTGGTGACGTCTCGCCAATCTGAGACCTTGCCCCGCACAGTGAATCGCTGCCTTCTGTTACTTAGGTACTCCCTTATCCAATGGAGTACTTTTCCTTTCACTTCTGCCAGCATCTCCAGCTTTTGCACTAGTCTCTGGTGTGGCACTGTGTCAAAGACTTCCTGGCAATCCAAAGTTATGCAGTCTGCTCACCCTTCTTTCTCTTGTCTGATTCTTGTTGCCTGATCGTAGAATTCATTTAATCTTGTGAGGCATGACTTGTCATTCCTGAAACCGTCTTGGTGTTGTGACACAAAGTTCCTTTGCTCCAGATGTTCGACTAGCTTTTTTCGCACAATTTTCTCCATTAGCTTGCATGGTATGCAAGTTAGGAACACTGGCCTGTAGTTCAGTGCCTTCTGTCTATCCCCCTTCTTGTATATCGAGACTACTTTTGCCGCCTTCCAAATTTCTGACGGTTCACCTGTTACCAGTGATTTGTTATACACCATGGAGAGTGGCAGGCACAGTGCTTCTGCTCCTTCCTTTAGGATCCATGGTGATAGTCCATCCGGGCCTATAGCCTTTGTCACATCCAACTCTAGCAAAAGCTTCCTTACATCTCCATTTTTAATCTCAAATTCTTCTAGTAATGCCTTACTCTAATGTGAAGATTCCCTGGAATTTCATATTGAGTTCCTCGCACACTTCTTTGTCGTTTGTAGTGAATCTGTCTGCCTCTACCCTCAGTTTCATTACATGTTCCTTCACTGTTGTCTTTCTCCTGATGTGGATGTGCAGCAATTTGGTTGGGACTTAGCCTTGCTTGCTATGTCGTTTTCATATTGTCCTTCTGCCTCTCTTGTCACCCTGACGTATTCATTCCTGGCTCTCTGGTAACCTTCTCTGCACTGATGTGTCCTGTTATTTCTATAGTTACGCCATGCTATTTTACTTTGTTGCCTAGCTTGCTTACATCTCTGATTAAACCATGGGTTTCTCATATGCATTTCATTTTTTACCTTTTGAGCCGGATAAACTTTTCTGCTGCTTCCTTTCACTTCTGCGTGATGTATTCCACCATGTCTTGGGCCGTCTTTTCCCTTACCTCTGATTCCCATGTTATATCCGTTAGGGATTTTCTTTTCTCATCGTAATTTCCCTTACGGAATGCTATCCTTTTGCTTTCAGTTCCCGAACTCAAGTACTTTAGCCCTTCTTCGACCAGATACTCAAACGTCAGTACACTGTGATCGCTCATTCGTACTGGGGGCCTCTTAGTCAATTTCCCTTAATATCAGAGTCATTCAGAGTGATGACTAGGTTGAGTCTCGCTGGTTCATCGTTTCCCCTCATCCTAGTGGGTTCCATGACATGTTGGCTTAGAAAGTTTCTTGTCGCCACCTCCACTACTTTGCCTCTCCATGTATCCAGAGAAAAGAGTCACACAGCGTGTGACTCTTTTCCATGCGGTTCCTTGTTCTCCCAGTCTATCCTTCCGTGATTGAAGTCTCCCATGATGAGCAGATGGGATCGATTTCTACAGGCAGCAGAGACTGCCTTCTCAATTATGTTTTTAACAGCCATGTTGTTTCTGTCATTCTCTTGCCTGGGTCTTCTGTCATTTAGTGGAGGGTTATATATCACTGCTTCTACTACACTAGGTCTTTCCATCGTCCTGGTGCCTGTTATGTAGTCTAAACCCTTCACAGCCTGGTATAACCATCTCCTTGAAACTCCATTCCTTTCTCAGGAGTAGTAGGAGTAGTGTGTGTGTGTGTGTGTTGACGCTTGTCCAACCAGCAATGAAAAGAATATAATTATGGTTTCGTGCATAATCTGAACAATTCATTGCCACTGTCACGTCATAATGTTAACCATGGCTTCCTCTCATTGTCGTGGGATGATTTAGTAGCCTGGGGGGCAGAGGGAGAGGGCTGGGGGCCTCATTAGGGGTAATGGCCGAGACATAGGAGGTGAGGAGTGAGGTATGACGTAGAGGGAGCGTGTAGCAGGTAGGTGTAGTGGAGGTGGAAGGTTGTCATTGATCACCATTTATGCTGCAATGTTCTCGTTAATGAACAAGACGGTGTTTGTGGTTAAGCAAAGCGGTTCTCATTGTTCAGCAGCGTAGTTATCGTGGTTCAGCAGTGTTCTTCTAGTGGGTATACAAACATGGTCTTGTTATGGAGCAAAACTCGCTGTTGAACAAGGCGGTTCTCTTGAGCTTGACGACCGTCAAAAGACTTGGGCCTCGCCCGTCAACGTCAGTAGTCGCTACGGGTGTTCTTGCTCCTTTCCTCCAACCAAAATTACACATGTCACTCTCAGCCTTCACAAGTGCTACTCTTGATATTCTCCCACGCATCTTGGTCAATTTCTCAAGTGGATAACGCGTTGTTGCGTGCCCACTCGCCCGTGTGATCAGTCGGCGCCTCTGTAACCTCACAGACATTTGTTTCTCAAATTTGAAATTACAGTAAAAATTAATTAAACAACGAATTCGAGATAACATATTTAACATAGTTTGCAATACATGTTGCATCATACTTCACACATGTTAAGTATGTTCCGATGCATTGTATTACTGGGAGACCCGCAGGAATATATCACCACAATTCATGATGGAAGAGTTCAAGCAAAACAACTTGTCAAAACCATCTTGCTGCAGTTGCATAAATGCAGAAGTGTAAAGCGTTGCATGCAATACGTCTGCAACTTTCTTACCTCCTGCAAATGGCGGTCAACCGATATATTTGTTACAAACAAACAAATATCAAAATTAGTACAGCATTAGTTACACTGAACTTCTATTAATGTCTGACGACAATTTAGAGGAAACCAAATAAAAAAATCTACAAAACAGATCATAAATAAATTAAATTGCCTTAGTTATTACAAGTAAAATGTATTTATTGTACATTATTATTATGTGTGAAGGAAACTTTCAGCATTATTGCCAGGCATGTCATTGTTTTGTCATGCGTGTGACGCCAGAGTTGGTCATGCGTGTGACGCCAGAGTTGGTCATGCGTGTGACGCCAGAGTTGGTCATGCGTGTGACGCCAGAGTTGGTCATGCGTGTGACGCCAGAGTGGGTCATGCGTGTGACGCCAGAGTTGGTCATGCGTGTGACGCCAGAGTTGGTCATGCGTGTGACGCCAGAGTTGGTCATGCGTGTGACGCCAGAGTTGGTCATGCGTGTGACGCCAGAGTTGGTCATGCGTGTGACGCCAGAGTTGGTCATGCGTGTGACGCCAGAGTTGGTCATGCGTGTGACGCCAGAGTTGGTCATGCGTGTGACGCCAGAGTTGGTCATGCGTGTGACGCCAGAGTTGGTCATGCGTGTGACGCCAGAGTTGGTCATGCGTGTGACGCCAGAGTTGGTCATGCGTGTGACGCCAGAGTTGGTCATGCGTGTGACGCCAGAGTTGGTCATGCGTGTGACGCCAGAGTTGGTCATGCGTGTGACGCCAGAGTTGGTCATGCGTGTGACGCCAGAGTTGGTCATGCGTGTGACGCCAGAGTTGGTCATGCGTGTGACGCCAGAGTTGGTCATGCGTGTGACGCCAGAGTTGGTCATGCGTGTGACGCCAGAGTTGGTCATGCGTGTGACGCCAGAGTTTGTTGGCGTGCATGTCAATGTTTGGTAAGTAACCATGGTACTGTTTTGTGTATTATGTACCTCACAGTGCTATGTACGTCACTGTTCAGTGTACTGTGTACCTCACTGTGCTGTGTACTGTGTACCTCACTGTTCTGTGTACTGTGTACCTCACTGTTCTGTGTACTGTGCACCTCACTGTTCTGTGTACTGTGTACCTCACTGTGCTGTGTACTGTGTACCTCACTGTGCTGTGTATTGTGTACCTCACTGTTCTGTGTACTGTGTACCTCACTGTTCTGTGTACTGTGCACCTCACTGTTCTGTGTACTGTGTACCTCACTGTGCTGTGTACTGTGTACCTCACTGTGCTGTGTACTGTGTACCTCACTGTTCTGTGTACTGTGTACCTCACTGTTCTGTGTACTGTGCACCTCACTGTTCTGTGTACTGTGTACCTCACTGTGCTGTGTACTGTGTACCTCACTGTGCTGTGTACTGTGTACCTCACTGTTCTGTGTACTGTGTACCTCACTGTTCTGTGTACTGTGCACCTCACTGTTCTGTGTACTGTGTACCTCACTGTGCTGTGTACTGTGTACCTCACTGTGCTGTGTACTGTGTACCTCACTGTTCTGTGTACTGTGTACCTCACTGTTCTGTGTACTGTGCACCTCACTGTTCTGTGTACTGTGTACCTCACTGTGCTGTGTACTGTGTACCTCACTGTGCTGTGTACTGTGTACCTCACTGTTCTGTGTACTGTGTACCTCACTGTGCTGTGTACTGTGTACCTCACTGTTCTGTGTACTGTGTACCTCACTGTTTTTATAAACATGTCCACAGAAGGACCCGAAATGACTATAGTGATAACGTCATATGGACATATAAATATATATATATATATATATATATATATATATATATATATATATATATATATTGTGACGATAATCTCCTTCAAGAGATTGAGCCTGCTCTTCCCTCCACAATTACGTTGTTAAAATTATATAAAACTACTATGGAAGAAATGTCCAACAACGACAACAACACCAGCAAGGTTTGCCAGAGAGCAAAAAGTATGCAGCCACGGACACCTGCTCAGACTCAAACCGCCAAACTACCTGTCTTACTACCGGCTCCGCTGATTGGTCGCCGGTCTGGCTGCAACTGCACTCGCCCCCCCCCCCACATTCTACTTGATGTCTGGGGTCGCCACGACCTCAGACCTCAGAATATTCGGTGCTCTCGTTGTCACCACTACTCCCGGCTAGACGCAAGCGTGTACTGAGAGAAGTGGTGGCTTAAAGCCAATATTCCAACACCTCCCATTTACTTTTGTATTGCACTTCTTGTTATTTTGTCTTAACGTAACTTTTCATTGTGTCATTTAATTATTCTTATTATTTTGATTGATTGATTTTATTATAAGAATTTGTTTGTCCCTTTTATTCATGTTTTGATTTATTTAACGTAATTAAAATTTCATTGTTAAAATTTACTTGTGTTTTGTGTGTCTTCTCCTTACCTTACCACAGACGAAGTTCCAGTTTTTCTATTTTTTTTTATAACTATGTGACGAGGCCATACCCCTAGCCTTAAACAGCCGAACACCAACGCGTTACCGTCACAAGTTATATGGGGGCCTGTCCTAGGAGCTTCATTCGGGTACTGGTGCCAAGTGGTAATTTATGGTAAGCGTATTTAACTTTGTTAACGTAGCTTTACTATTTTTCATATTCAATTTCATTTTTTATAAGGTGCGGTGTATTGTGCATTACGAGAGTAACATATAGTGAAGGTGAGACAACTTTTGATTACGTGGTGACTGTAGGCCGCAGTCATACTCTTAATTGGTCATCTCTCCCTCCGTGTTATTACTCGTGTTTACCATCTATGTCCCTTGAATATTTATCATTTTGACAGATCATCATATTGGTACCCTGGTACTGTGGTCTGCCCTGGGTCAAGAGTACCCAATCTTCTGCAATCTGACTGAAGGAGGACAAAGAGGGCCATAGTTCCTCTAGCTCGAACTTTAGTTGCTGAATTGGGACCTCAGCAGCAGTTCTCGTCACCAGTTGACACCTCGCACCCCTACACGTCAGTCAGAGATGATGATACATACAACGGTAGGGAATTAGCTTACTTTTCAGAGCACAAAAGTTCGCAAATTCTGTAAGTATCATATTAAATTCAGTAGGAAAAACTTGCTTTATGTCCTATAGAGACTTGGCAAGGTATGCCTACATCCTTGGACTACCAATTTTACTTTTGAAGCAATTTACTGTTTCATTTGTTTTCGAAACTCTGTTTCATTTGTTAGTAGGATTTTCTTGCCCTTATCCTCTTACATGAGTACCGGGTACAAGATTTCCTGCGCCTTTGATTTAATTTAATCATTTAACATCTTTTACTTAACTTTAATTGTTAAAGATCTCACAGGATAGGTACCAGTTGCCACGTTGTCCTGTTTCTGACATTCACTATTGAATATTCGTGTACCTTTATTTGCTAATTTCACAATGTTTCGTCTCCAAGCTTTCCGTGCAAATCCAGCAAGTGAAATAGGGACTTTAAGTCGTGCCAAGAGGACTGAATTACAAACTCTTGCACATGAGTATCAACTAGAAGTTCCCTACGTAGCCAACAAAAATGACCTATACAACCTGTTGCTGGATTACTATTTAGAGCAAGGTAAGATCGACTCTGAAACTCATGAAACTTACTATATTGCAGATAAACCTGACTTGGCAACGCTGAAACTCAAACTAGAGCTGGCCAAGAATTGAACGCGAACAGCAAAGGGAAGCCCTCGAACAACAAGAACGAGCTGCTGCCATACGAAGGGAAGAACAAGAACGTGAGATTGCCTTACTCCAAGAGCGGGAACGCGTACGGCTTGAAACCAAACAACGCGAGTTGGAGATTCAACGCGAACATGACAAGCAACAAGCGACTCTGGCTCTTGAATGTCGTCAACGAGAATATTCAGTGCTTCCACAGTTAACACTTCTCCCGGCTAGACGCAAGCGTGTACTGAGAGAGGTGGTAGCTTAAAGCCAATATTCCAGCACCTACATTTACTTTTGTATTGCACTTCTTGTTATTTTGTCTTAACGTAACTTTTCATTGTGTCATTTAATTATTCTTATTATTTTGATTGATTGATTTTATTATACGAATTTGTTTGTCCATTTTTTCATGTTTTGATTTATTTAACGTAATTAAAATTTCATTGTTAAAATTTACTTGTGTTTTGTGTGTCTTCTCCTTACCTTACCACAGACGAAGTTCCAGTTTTTTCTATTTTTTTTTATAACTATGTGACGAGGCCATACCCCTAGCCTTAAACAGCCGAACACCAACGCGTTACCGTCACAAGTTATATGGGGGCCTGTCCGGGAGACTTCATCCTTGCCTATTTCCCTATCCCAGGTTCACCATTACAAAACAGGTTTTCAGGACCCTACCGCGTCAAAGAGTGCAGGAATAATAACAACTACGTAATAGAGACTCCAGATAGGCGGCGGAAGACCCAGCTGTGCCACGTCAACCTCCTGAAGCAATATAATGGTACTCCTCCCACTGTCCTGACTAACTATTCCACCTTCACAGAACACTACATCCACAGTGAGACCATCCCAGCTTCTCCTCCCGAAAGCACTGACAAGGAGTCAGCGCTTTCTAATTCCAAAATCCTTAATGATCTTCCCAAATGCTTTCAGGATAATAATCGTGCTCCTTTGCCCTTTTCTAATTCCACTCTCACCTCGTCAGATAAGCCCTTCATCCTCCATGTCGACGCCAATGGTACCGACGTTGGTGGTGTCGTGATGCAGCAACGAGGCGAGAAGAATACACCTGTCAGCGACTACTGCTACAAGGAACTACGGAACAATTGGCAAGGAGCTACTCTTCCTCATCCTGAAGCTTCAGCACTTCACTCCACACCTGAAAAGTGCTCGGTCCACCATCAATATGGACCACACCACCCTACACCTCCTACAGCACGCCCACTTCTCATCTCAACGTCTTCTACTATGGGCTTGCTACCTGCAGAAATTCAACCTGGAGACACGCTATACCAAGAGTCTGACAACATCTTAGCCCATGATCTCTCCAGAGTTTATGAAGTAGAAGCAACTCCATCTAATACTCCACCACATAACGACGTACTTCTTCCAGAACCGCAGGCTTCGGGGGAGAGTTGTGACGATAATCTCCTTCAAGAGATTGAGCCTGCTCTTCCCTCCACAATTACGTCGTTAAAATTATATAAAACTACTATGGAAGAAATGTCCAACAACGACAACAACACCAGCAAGGTTTGCCAGAGAGCAAAACGTATGCAGCCACGGACACCTGCTCAGACTCAAACCGCCAAACTACCTGTCTTACTACCGGCTCCGCTGATTGGTCGCCGGTCTGGCTGCAACTGCACTCGCCCCCCCCATACTACTTGATGTCTGGGGTCGCCACGACCTCAGACCTCAGAATATTCAGTGCTTCCACAGTTAACACTTCTCCCGGCTAGACGTAAGCGTGTACTGAGAGAGGTGGTAGCTTAAAGCCAATATTCCAGCACCTCACATTTCTTTTGTATTGCACTTCTTGTTATTTTCTCTTAACGTAACTTTTCATTGTGTCATTTAATTATTCTTATTATTTTGATTGATTGATTTTATTATAAGAATTTGTTTGTCCCTTTTATTCATGTTTTGATTTATTTAACGTAATTAAAATTTCATTGTTAAAATTTACTTGTGTTTTGTGTGTCTTCTCCTTACCTTACCACAGACGAAGTTCCAGTTTTTCTATTTTTTTTTATAACTATGTGACGAGGCCATACCCCTAGCCTTAAACAGCCGAACACCAACGCGTTACCGTCACAATATATATATATATATATATATATATATATATATATATATATATATATATATATATATATATATATATATATATATATATATATATATATATGTCGTACCTAGTAGCCAGAACGCACTTCTCAGCCTACTATGCAAGGCCCGATTTGCCTAATAAGCCAAGTTTTCATGAAATAATGTTTTTTCGACTACCTAACCTACCTAACCTAACCTGACCTAACTTTTTCTGCTAACTAACCTAACCTAACCTATAGAGATAGGTTAGGTTAGGTTAGGTAAGGTTGGTTAGGTTCGGTCATATATCTACGTTAATTTTGACTCCAATAAAAAAAATTTACCTCATACATAATGAAATGGGTAGCTTTATCATTTCATAAGAAAAAAATTAGAGAAAATATATTAATTTAGTAAAACTTGGCTTATTAGGCAAATCGGGGCTTTCATAGTAGGCTGAGAAGTGCATTCTGGCTACTAGGTACGACATATATATATATATATATATATATATATATATATATATATATATAGGGGGGTACCACCACTGGTGTAATTATAGGGACCCACAGCCTCAGAGAAGGGAACACAGAGCACTCAGGGAAAAACTTGACATTTAACTCTGAATACGAAAGAGTGTTCACTTCTCCTACCACCCCCTTTTTTTTTTTATTACGATGTACACTTTATTATGCAAGGTTATACAGTTACATATCTGATTTTATACAAAAAATGAACATTAAGAGGACACAAGAAAAAGTTCGCTTCCTAGAGGCTGTAGATTTCCTCGAACTCCTCCGACGCCGGGCAGGAACCGAGGATGCAGCGGGCATTTCCCCTCTGGATCGCGACACTGAGGCGCTGAAAGAGAAAACTTGCTGCTCTAGGGTCTCTTGTGGTGTCAATGAGCTTGGAACCAAGATCCTTAAGAAACCTTCTTGCACTCTCACCCCATGGGCCTAGGGTCTCAGACCCTATTGGAACGAAATTGTACCTTTGATCTAATTGCCTGTACTTGACTGACTTTTGTTTTTCTCTGTGTGTCGCTGCGGCTCCTGCCGTGCCGGCAGAGAGGGTGATGTATGTCGTTGCCAGGGTGGATACGCAAGTATAGTCCCATGCTAACTGCCTGCCACCCTTCCACGGACGCAGTGTGATTCCGTCTGGTCGGCCGGCAAAGCTAACAGAGTCACGGTTCAGTAGGTTGCGGGGCTCTCTCTCCGCTGGACACTGAGCAGAGGCAAGGCTTCTTTTAATGATGTCGTTGACTTCGTCGTGTCTAGTGTGCCAACCACCCGATTTTCCACAGTGCAGGCCATGCAATCCATATTCGTCAGCATCTGCCTCGCCGCAAATACACCTGTGAACAGTGTGGATAGGGGCAGCAAGGCGGAGAGCGACTGCAATACGGAGCTCCTGCGGATCAAGACGTGTGCCTGTCGCAGACATAGGGACTGCCAGAAGGAAGTCCCCTGCATGGGGAGCCTGCACAGCTGTGAGGCGTGCACGATCACTGGGGGTTGTTGCTGCCTCCAGCAAAGCTGTGGCTTCTTTGTCTACAATGGGGCTGTCCCAACTGGATTGTTTCTTGGCTTTCGGCATGGCTGGTCTGAGTGCTGGGTCTGTCATGGCACCCCATTTCGTGTCACATTCCGTGTAGTGGGGGTCCTGTATCCCCGCTACATCACTCAGGGTGTCAGGTAGAATTTCCTTAACCAGGTCATCTGATGCTGAGGAGGAAGACAGGAAGGCTGGGACTGCAATTTGGGTGGCGGTGCGGACACCCAAGCCACCGAGCCTGACAGGAAGAGTGGCTTGTTTCCACTGGCATTCGTTGAGAGAGAGGTTAACAACTTTTTCCAGCATGGTCTTCAGTAGGAGGTCATACTCGTCAAGCTTTGGGTTGTTGTAAGATGGGGCGCACCTCAGAAAGTAGGTTAGCCTCGGAAGGGATAGGCATTTGGTGAGGAGATAAAAAGCATCGTGGGCATCGATGTCACCTATTCTGTCTTCCATCCTCCTAAGGTCTGCGATTTTCTTGTCGAGGATCTCCTCAATGGCGTTAGACCCGAGGGGAGCTCCAAGGAGGGTGCTGTTCTCGGCCCTAATGACATGGGCTCCAGGCAAGGCAGACCTTATTCTAGCTACGATGTCTGGGTTGGAGGAGACTACTTCACACTTGGAAGGGTTCAGGACGAGACCCAGGCTTACTTCTTGCTCCCTTATTTTCCTGATATCTGACAAGAGGTGGTCTACGGTGCCAGCTATAGTGCCATCATCCAAAAACCAGATGTTGAACTCGCTGGACAAGCTTTCGGTGATTTCTTTTAAGACTAAGCAGAAAAGAAGGGGAGCAAGAGGATCACCTTGCTGAACACCTTCACATGATCTGATTTCATGTTCACCAAAGAGCAGTTTTGACTCGCCACTGTAGCACGATAGTATGAACGGGTAGAGGGGCCGGAAATGGCGATGTACGGCACAAAGTACTGCATCTCTTCTTACCATGTTGAAGGCATTCTTAAAGTCCAGTTTGAGCAGGGCCTTTTCATCAGAAATGTTTGTGATGTATGCTCGTACTGCATGGGCAGCCGCTTCACAGCCTTGGGGGATTCCAAATCCTAGCTGGATTGGTTTCAGCAATTCAGCCGCTTGCTGGCTGACAACCCTCGTAGCAGCCTTGGCAATCAGGCGTCGGAGAGTGTTGCCAACAGCGATTGGCCTGATTCCTTCGTCCTTCTTTTTGAGAGCACAGAGGGAGGCACCAAAAAAGAGAGGCCTGATGACCTCAGGTATCTCACCAGCCAGACACATGTTGACGAACCTTGTGAGTTCCATAAGAAGATCTTGTGCAGCATCACCAACCGCAGGATTTAACATTTGCTTGATATGTTGAGGTTTATATATATATATATATATATATATATATATATATATATATATATATATATATATATATATATATATATATATATATATGCAATTGACGATCACAAAACACTGATCATTTTATGCGGAAAATCCACAGAGAAATATGAAATGAGGTATATATATATATATATATATATATATATATATATATATATATATATATATATATATATATATATATATATATATATATATATTAGGGGTACCACCTCTGGTGTAATTGCAGGGACCCACATCCTCGAAGAAGAAAACAAAGAGCATTCAGAAAAGATCTTGTGGTTTCTCACAGAATACCTTATTCTCTTCTCCTACCACCCCTATTATTTTTAGTATGTTTTGTTTTATTTCATTGCAATGCTACAGTTTACAGAGAACACACACACACACACACACACAAATATATAACAATTAAACAATCAGCGTTCGAAGACCTCGTCCAGCTCCTCGAAGGCTGGGTGCGTACCCAGGATACAACACGCATTTCCCCTCTGAACTGCGACACTGAGGCGCTGGAACAGGAAACTGGCTGCTCGTGGGTCTCTAGTTTTCCCAATGAGTTCCTCACCCAGCTCCTTCAGGAATTAAGTGCACATTTACCCCAGGCGCCCAGAGTCTCAGAGCCTATCGGCACGAACCTGTAACAACGTTCTAGGTCTCTGTATTTGTGGAATTTCTGGGTCTCTCTGAAGGTGGCCGCCCCGCCTCCCTCCGCTGAACTGTAACGTAAATAGGTATCAGCTAATGTGGATCCACAGGTGTAATCCCATACGACCTGTTTACCTTCCCTTCATGCCTGCAGGGTGACTCCATCTGGGCGTTTTTGGCTGTTGTCAGGTCTGCACAACTGGGGTTCCCATTGTGCTGGACACCCAGCTGTAGTCAAACTTCTCTTGATGATGTCATTGACTGCTTCGTGTATATATATATATATATATATATATATATATATATATATATATATATATATATATATATATATATATATATATATATATATATATATATATATATATATATATACACACACACACACGTGATGCAGTAGTGCAGCAATACTGGGCCAGGGTGGTGTGGCTCTCACTCACATAATATTAAAAAGTACTGCTTTGGCTCTTGCAGTGTACTCAACTAGGTGTGCTTGCGGGGGTACAGCTCTGGCTCTTTGGTACCGCCTTTCAACTGTCAATCAACTGGTGTATAGGTTCCTGAACCTATTGGGCTCTATCAAATCTGCATTTGAAACTGTGTATGAAGTCAGCCTGCACCACATCACTGCTGAATGAATTACATTTGTTAACTACTTGGACATTGAAAAAGCTCTTTCTCATTTATCTGTAGCTCATCTGGGTACTAAATTTCCACCTGTGTCCCCTTGTTCATGTTCCCCCCATGTTATAGAGTTTTTTTTGTCCACCCTGTCAATTCCTCTGAGAATTTTGTAGGTGGTTATCATGTCTCCCCCTTACTCTTCTGTTTTGCAGGGATGTGAGGTTCAGCTCCCTTAGCCTTTCTTCGTAGCTCATACCTCTCAGTTCCGGGACGAGCCTGGTGGCATACCGCTGAATCTTCTCTAACTTTGTCTTGAGTTTAACTAGGTATGGACTCCAGGCTGGAGCTGCATATTCCAGGATTGGTCTAATATAAGTGGTATACAGGGTCCTGAACGATTCCTTACACAAGTTTCTAAAGGCAGCTCATATGTTGGCAACTCTAGCATTTGCTGCTGATGATATCCTTTTGATGTGGGCCTTTGGGGACAGGTTTGGTGGGATATCAACCCCCAGATCTTTCTCTCTGTTTGACCTTTGCAGTATTTCACCTCCCAGATGGTACCTTGTGTTCAGCCTTCTGCTCACTTAGCCTAATTCCATTGCTGTTCACTTACCTGAGTTGAACTTAAGTAGCCATTTTCTAGACCATTCCACCAGTTTGTCCATGTCTCTGTCTTTGTTCATCCGTCTTTATTCTTCTCGTAATTTTTGCATCATCAGCAAACATTGAGAGGAAATAGTCTATACCCTCAGGAAGATCGTTTACATATATTAGAAACACGATGGCGCCAGGTATAGAACCCCGTGGGACATCTCCCACTCTGATGTCTCCCCCCTCACAGTTACTCGCTGTTTCATGTTGCTTAGATACTTCCTAATCCACTAGATCACCTTACCTTTTACCTCCTGCATGTTACTCCAACTTTTGTACCAGCCTTTAGTGACGTGCTGTGTCAAAGGCTTTCTGACAATCCAAGAAAATGCAGTCTGCCCACTTTCTCTTTCATGCCGAATTTGTGTAGCTTGGTCATAGCAACAATATTAAACCTGTGATGCATGACTTACCATCTCTGAGCCGATGCTGGTGGTGTGTTACAAAGCTATTTCACTCCAGATGCTCTAAGAGCCTTTTCCTCACGATCTTCTCCATCACCTTGCATGGTACACAAGATAGGGAAACTGGTCTGTAGTTCAGCGCCTCTTGCCTGTCACCCTTTTTGTATATTGGGACTACGTTAGCTGTCTCCCAGCTTTCTGCTATGTACATGTTATACACCATTGAGTGTGGCACACTTAGTGCCTCTGCACCTTTCTTTAGTATCCATGGTGAGATTATGTTAGGCTCAACAGCCTTTGTTACATTCAGCTCCAACAGATTCCTTTTGACCTCTTTACTGGTGAGGTCAAATTCCTCCAAGGTTGCTTGGTTTGCCTCCTCCTCATTTAGTGCAGGGACTTCTCCTTGTTCTATTGTGAAAACCTCCTGGAATCTCTTGTTGAGTTCTTCACACACCTCCTTGTCATTCTCTGTGTATCTGTTCTCCCCTTTATCTCAATTTCATCACTTGTTCCTTCACTGCTCTTTTCCTCTTGTTGTGACTGTTGAGCAGTTTTGGTTGGGTCTTGGCTTTACTCATGATGACATTTTCATTCTGTCTCTCTGCTTCCCTCCTCACTCTGATGTACTCATTTCTGGCCCTCTGGCATCTCTCCCTGCTCTCTGGTATTCTGTCATTTCTGTAGATTCCCAAGGTTCTTGTACTCATTTACTTGGCTACCTTACATTCCTGATTGAACCATGGATTCTTCTGTTGCTTTCCATTGTTCTCGTTTTGGGCCGGGATAAACCTGTCTGCAGCTTCCTGGCACTTCTGGGTGACAAAATCTATCATATCTTGTACAGTCTTTTCTCTGAGTTCTGTTTCCTATTGTATTCCAATTTGGAAGTTCATCATCTTATCATATTTTCCTCTTCTATAATTTAGTCTTTTTCCTTCCAATCCCATCCTTGGATAGGTTATTCCTACCACCTCCAGATACTCAAATGTCAATACACTGTGGTCACTCAAAATTCAAGCCCTCACTCATGAGGGCTTGAATTTTCAGTTCCATTATTTCTGACTCATTCAAGGTGAATATCAGGTCGAGTTTAGCAGGGAACCCTCTCATTCATGTGGGTTCCCTGATGTGCAGGCTCGGAAATTTCCTTTTTGCCACTTCCAAGCGTTTAGCTCTCCATGTATCTTCACCTCCATGTGGGTCCCCATTCTCCCAGTCTATCTTTCCATGGTTGAACTCGCACATGATTAAGAGTCTGGATCCATTCCTGCAGCCAACGGAAGCTGCTATCTCTGTTAGATTATTGGTTGCGATGTTGTTTCTGTTGAACTCCTGTCTGGGTCTTCTGTCACATAGTGGGGTGTTGTAAATGACTGTCATTGTTATTCGAGGTTCAGCCATTGTCATAGTTCCAATTATGTAGTCTCTTAATCCATCGCAGCCCAAAATTTCCATCTCTTCAAAGCTCCAGTCCTTCCTTATCAGCAGGGCAACTCCTCCTCCTCCTCTCCCTTCCCTATCTTTCCTTACTATATAGTAGTCCTTTGGAAACACAGCATCTGTTATAACTCCTGATAATTTTGTTTCTGTGAGTCCAATTACAACTGGGTTTTCTTGAGGTGCCCTTCCTGCCAGTCCACTTACTTTGTTGGTAATCCCATTGATGTCTGAGTACATTACCGTGGTAACTTTCCTATATCTATTTTCTCCCACTCTCCCCACTAGTGTTGGAAGCCGTTTAATGGGCTTTGCTACTTGGGTAGGCTCATCCTCCTGTGGGGTAGTTACCAGGGGATTCGGAGGGAGGTGGAGGTGGGGGGAAGGTGTGAGGGCTTAGAAATTGCCCAGGGCTGCTTGAGACAGGAAGAATTCCTAGAGTGGAGGGACAGGGAGATCTTGGAATTGGAGGCAGGGAGTGCTCGGGGTGAGGGCTTGGCCATCTGTGGTGTAGTTAATAGAGGTTTGGAGGGGTCTGAGGTGAGGTATGGAGGACTTCGGTCTTGCCTGGGTCTGCTTGAGGTGGAAGAAGACCAGGGGAATGGGAAGGCATGGGGTACTCGGGATAGGGAGGGAGGGAGGGTGGATTTGGGTGTTATGGAGGGCATTGTGTAAGGGCAAGGAAGAATTTGTGCTTGGGGTGGAGGGGGCTCCTATGGGGTGGTAGGGTAAGGTGATGTTGTCCTCAATGGGGTTCCCGAGTTGCTGTATTGGGTTCCCCCACTCCCCTCTGGGATTGCTGAGTTGGAGGTTGAGGTTCCCTGGCTCCCTTCCTTCAACCTGCGCCTTTTCCTTGCATCTGCTGACTGTATTATCTCTTCTCTGGTCATATCCGTCTGAAAGAATATGTTTCCCTTACATATTTCTCAAGGCACATAAGGAGTCAGCAGACTATTGAGTCGCTTAGCCAGTCTGAATGTGGGTGTGGGTATCTGGCTGATGATTGACAGAAGTGGGTTTCCAGGCTTGTGGGTCTTGACATTCCCGTAGGCATAACCAGGTTTGTATTCCCTGATAACCTTTGGCAGGTGGAGTTCGGATTTCTTGGCGTTCACAGTTTCAATCAATCTGTTTACTTTCGTTTTGAATTCGGCTGTTGTGTCCTTCGTTACCCTATAGAATTTAGTAAGGCAATACACATCAAAAAGTCAAAACCAGCAATCAACCGCCAATTAACACATAACTTCATTCTACCCATTTCAAGACCTCGAACCAGCACAGAAGCAAGAAGATAGAATGTATGCCCATGGTTATATGCCCATTGTATATACCCATTGTTTCGTGTTTTGTCTTTTGTTTCTTGTCACCTCACCCAAAAACATTTGTATCCCATCACCTCACTAAAACGAACATAAGCCCAATCTAAGTAAGTAAAAACAATTGTATTGTAAATGTAAGAAGTGTTCTTGTGAAACGCTTCTAGGCATCAGACCATAAATGAAAAGTGAAAATTATGTTTGGAGAGTTAATTTTTCAACTACCCCCGATAGTGAAGAAAAATTTTGGAAATATTGAGAAGACTCGTATTAAAATCATTAATCTTACTCTTTCGGTCATATTCAACAACATATGTTTACAAGAAACACTGCTATCAATATGGATACAAGAGCTGCCAGTTTTTTGTTTCAGCGCCTCAATGTGGCAATCCAGAGCTGAAACGCCACCTGCATCATCGGTTCCCGTCCTGAAGCGGAGAAGCTTCAAGAGATCCATAAGCATTAAGCACCCATTGTATCAACCAATGTATATCTTGTAACTTTAAAACATATAATAAACAAAAAAAATCAAAGGAATGGGGGTGGTAGGAGAAAAGCACACAGAATCTGTATTGGAGGGGACCTAAACATTCCCTCTGATACGTTATGTGTGGTTTCCTCCGAGGCTAAGGGTCCCCGAGGCTAAGGGTCCCCGAGGCTAAGGGTCCCCGAGGCTAAGGGTCCCCGAGGCTAAGGGTCCCCGAGGCAAAGGGTCCCCCTTCTTCCAGACAGAGTTGGTACTCCCTTCCATATATATATATGTATATATATATATATATATATATATATATATATATATATATATATATATATATATATATATATATATATATATATATATATATATATACTAGAAGTACCCAGCCACGCGTTGCTGTGGCTCAGCAACGCATGTGCGTAGCTGAGCCACAGCAACCTTCCCTCTCCCCCAGTCTTGTTGTTGTTGTTTAAGATTCGCTACCCGGAACAAAAAGTTCCAGGTAGCACAGGCTATTGCGAGCCCGTAGCTCTATATATTTTCCCAGTCCTCCCCACCATTCCCACATCATCCGTCTCCTCGGCCTCCCAACCATTCCACACTCCACCGTCCCCTCTTCCTCCCCACCATGCCCCACTCCCCTGTCCCTATGTCCTTCCCACCATTCTCCATTCACCCCTCCCTTCGTCCCCACCATCCCAAACTCTCCCGTCCCTTCGTCTATCCCCACCATTACCCCCTCCCTTGTCCCCTCGTCCGCCCCCACCATTTCTCATTTCCGTCCCCTCATCATCCCCTCATCATCCCCACTCCCTCGTCCGATGCCTTCCCAAATGGTCTGATATTCTAACCAGAAAATTGGGGACATCAAGTGAACCGATTTTCCCATCTCTGATATATAAGAAAAACAGTTAAAACATAAAATGAAAATATGAAACATTAAAAAAAATCTAGACTCACGAAATGAACGGTATGGTAAACAATACAGCTCAATTCAAACACAATTCACATAAAATAATTAAATCAAAATGAAAATAAATCAAAATCTATGAAAATTCAATTTATCAATGCAATCAGAAATGCTGAAATGGAATTGTAACATATTTAGTAAAGCATGTGTGTGTTGCTCTTACATGCAACAGATGGCGCTGTTTTTCAAGAAAAGCATAGTTTTACCTGTCACAGGTGTGGCATCTATACTTATACTTACGAAATGAATGGCATGGTAAACAACACAGCTCAATTCAAACACAATGTCACACATAATAATTAAATAAAAAATAAAATATATCGAAATCTATGAAAATAAAATATATCAATACAACTGGAAACATTGAAATGGAATTCGTGACATATTTAGTATACTGTGCATGTTGCTATTAAATGCAACAGATGGCGCTGTTTTTCAAACACACACATGTTTTTATCTGTCACAGGGGTGGCATCGATATAGTAGGTATATGAAAAGACGTGCCTATTCGAATGCAACGTTGTATCAAAATTTCAACGCAATCGGTGAAGAACTTTTTGAGATTTCAGCATGTGTTGTCCTTACGTCCAACAGATGGCGTTGGTTTAAAAAAAAGCATGTTTTTTCCTGTCACGGGTGAGGCTTGTATATAGTAGATATACAAAAAGATGCGCCTATTCGAATGCAACGTTGTGTCAAAATTTCAAAACAATCCATAAAGAGGTTTCAAAGATTTCATTCATATGGAAAAACACATGAAAAACACAGTTTTTCAGGAAAAAGCATGTTTTTTATCCGTCACAGACGTGACCTCTATATAGTATGTATATGAAAACCTGGCCGGATGCGAATGGAACGTTGTGTGAACATTTCAAAGCAATCGGTGAAGAACTTAATTAAGAAGAAAGAAGAACAAACGAACATTTACATTTTTATTGATATATATATATATATATATATATATATATATATATATATATATATATATATATATATATATATATATATATATATATATATATATATATATAAATATATATATATATATATATATATATATATATATATATATATATATATATATATATATATATATATATATATATATATTAATATATAGGGAAGGGAGTACCACCTCTGGCTGGAAGAAGGGGGACCCATAGCCTCGGAGGAAACCACACATAACGCTTTGGAGGGACTGTAGGTCCCCTCCAATACAGTTTCTGTGTGCTTTTCTCCTACCACCCCCTTCCCTTTTTTTTTTTCCTTTATTGTGTATTTAAAGGTTACAAAACATACAAGACAAATGCCTAAAGGTTATGGATCTCTTGAAGCTCCTCCGCTTCTGGACAGGAACCGAGGACGCAGCAAGCATTTCCCCTCTGGATCGCCACACTGAGGCGCTGAAACAAAAAACTGGAAGCCCTTGGGTCTCTGGTGACGTCAATGAGCTTGGAACCCAATTCCTTGAGAAATACCAAGGCACTCTTGCCCCAGGGGCCATGCGTCTCAGACGCTATGGGAACAAAGAGGTATTGATCTTCCAGTCGCCTGTACTTGAGTGATTTTGCTGTTTCCCTGTGGTTGGCTGCCCCACCTGCTTGATCAGCTCCGAAGTGTACATAGGTGTCAGCCAGGGTGGATACACATGTGTAGTCCCACACCAACTGTCTACCCTCCTTCCATGAGTATATGGTGATGCCATCAGGGCGAAGTGCGGGGAAATCCGGGTTTTGGACCCCTAGGATGCGAGGTTCTCTCTCCGCTGGGCACCTAGCTGAGACGAGGCTTCTCTTGATGATGTCATTGACCTCGTTGTGTCTTGCAAGCCAGCCCTTTGTGCTTCCGCAATGCAACCCATGCAGTCCGTATTGGTCTGCTTCCACCCTGTTGCAAATACACTTGTATTCAGTGTGAATTGGGGCACCAAGGCGGAGGGCCACTGCTACACGAAGGGATTCTGGATCTAGGCGCGTGCCCATTGCTGACATGGGTACTGCCAGGAGGACGTCTCCTGCATGGGGGGCATGCACTGCTCTGAGGCGGGCTTTCTCCTTGTCTGATGTTGCGGCGCTGAGCATGGCATCAGCTACTTTTTTCCACTAGAAGGTGGGCCCAGCCGGACTGTTTGTGTTGTTTTGTTGGCTCTATTTTGGTTGCTGGGGCTGCAAGAATATCCCACTGATTTGAACATTCAGTGAAAGCAGGATCGTGTATTCCTGCTGAATCTCTCAGGGTTGCAGGTAAGATATCTCTGACGAGGTCGTGCGATGCGTGGGAGGAGGAAAGGAAGGCTGGTAAAGCAATTTGGGAGGCTGTGCGGACACCAAGGCCACCGAGTCTTACAGGAAGGGTTGCTTGCTCCCACTGAGAGTCGTCCAATGGCAGGTTCAGGACTTTCACCAGCATGGACCTCAGAAGGGTGTCATACACATTTAACTTAGGGCTGTTGTAGGATGAAGAACATCTCAGAAAGTTGGTCAACTTAGGGAGAGACAGGCATCTTGTGAGGAGAAAGAGAGCATCATGGGCATCAATCTTGTCAATCCTGTCCAGCATTCTCTTTAGATCAGTGATTTTTGCAGCCAAGACCTCCTCGATTGCTCGTGGGCCAATGGGGGAACCCAGGAGAGTGCAGTCCGGTGGCTCGACAACGAGAATGTCTGGAAGAACATTTTGTATTTGCCCAGTGATGTCTGGGTTGCGGGAGATTATTTCACATTTGGATGCATTGAGAATGAAGCCTAAGGCTGCTCCCTACTCCTGCATTTTCCTTATATCCTCCAAAATGGTTTCCGGGGTTCCAGCGAGAGTGCCATCATCCAGGTATCAGATGTTTAGCTCGCTTGTCTGACTATCAGTGACATCTCTGATACCTAGGCAGAAAAGGAGGGGTGCTAAGGGGTCACCTTGTTGGACACCTTCACAAGAGTTTATTTCATGCTCCCCAAAAAGAAGATTAGAGTCCCCACTGTAACACGATCGGATGAACGGGTGTATATATATATATATATATATATATATATATATATATATATATATATATATATATATATATATATATATATATATATATATATATATATATATATATAAAGATATATATATATAGCCAGAACGCACTTCTCAGCCTAATATGCAAGGCCCGATTTGCCTAATAAGCCAAGTTTTCATGAATTAATTGTTTTTCGATTACCTAACCTACCTAACCTAACCTAACCTAACTTTTTCGGCTACCTAACCTAACCTAACCTATAAATATAGGTTAGGTTAGGTTAGGTAGGGTTGGTTGGGTTCGGTCATATATCTACGTTAATTTTAACCCCAATAAAAAAAAATTGACCTCATACATAATGAAATGGGTTGCTTTATTATTTCATAAGAAAATAATAAGAGAAAATATATTAATTCAGGAAAACTTGGCAAATCGGGCCTTGCATAGTAGGCTGAGAAGTGCGTTCTGGCTACAAGGTACGATATATATATATATATATATATATATATGTCGTACCTAGTAGCCAGAACTCACTTCTCAGCCTACTATTCAAGGCCCGATTTGCCTAATAAGCCAAGTTTTCCTGAATTAGTATATTTACTATAATTTTTTTCTTATGAAATGATAAAGCAACCCTTTTCTCTATGTATGAGGTCAATTTTTTTTTATTGGAGTTAAAATTAACGTAGATATATGACCGAACCTAACCAACCATACCTAACCTAACCTAACCTATATTTATAGGTAAGGTTAGGTTAGGTAGCCAAAAAAAGCTAGGTTAGGTTAGGTTAGGTAGGTTAGGTAGACGAAAAAACATTAATTCATGAAAACTTGGCTTATTAGGCAAATCGGGCCCTGAATAGTAGGCTGAGAAGTGCGTTCTGGCTATTAGGTACGACATATATATATATATATATATATATATATATATATATATATATATATATGCAGAATAACCACATATGAAAAATAGAAAATGCTTAACGCGTTTTCGGCTAATTCGCCTTCATCAGAGCAAAGTAGAATCCATTTTGATTCTACTTTGCTCTGATGAAGGCGAATTAGCCGAAAACGCGTTAAGCATTTTCTATTTTTCATATGTGGTTATTCTGCATACTTGGATCAGTGTTTTTGTGATCATTGTTGCATATATATATATATATATATATATATATATATATATATATATATATATATATATATATATATATATATATGTCGTACCAAGTAGCCAGAACGAACTTTTCGGCCTACTATGCAAGGCCCGATTTGCCTAATAAGCCAAGTTTTCCTGAATTTATATATTTTCTCAATTTTTTTCTTATATATATATATATATATATATATATATATATATATATATATATATATATATATATATATATATATATATATATATATATATATATATATGTGTGTGTGTGTGTGTGTCTGTGTGTGTGTGTGAACTCACCTAGTTGTGTTTGCCGGGGTTGAGCTCTGGCTCTTTGGTCCCGCCTCTCAACCGTCAATCAACAGGTGTACAGATTCCTGAGCCTATTGGGCTCTATCATATCTACACTTGAAACTGTGTATGGAGTCAGCCTCCACCACATCACTTCCTAATGCATTCCATTTGTCAACCACTCTGACACTAAAAAAGTTCTTTCTAATATCTCTGTGGCTCATTTAGGCACTCAGTTTCCACCTGTGTCCCCTTGTGCGTGTGCCCCTTGTGTTAAATAGCCTGTCTTTATCTACCCTATCAATTCCCTTGAGAATCTTGAATGTAGTGATCATGTCCCCCCTAACTCTTCTGTCTTCCAGCGAAGTGAGGTTCAATTCCCGCAGTCTCTCCTCGTAGCTCATACCTCTCAGCTCGGGTACTAGTCTGGTGGCAAATCTTTGAACCTTTTCCAGTTTAGTCGTATCCTTGACTAGATATTGACACCATGCTGGGGCTGCATACTCCAGAATTGGCCTGACATATGTGGTATACAAAGTTCTGAATGATTCTTTACACAAATTTCTGAATGCTGTTCGTATGTTGGCCAGCCTGGCATATGCCTCTGATGGTATCCTCTTGATATGTGCTGCAGGAGACAGGTCTGGCGTGATATCAACTCCCAAGTTTTTTTCTTTCTCTGACTCCTGAAGGATTTCCTCTCCCAGATGATACCTTGTATTTGGCCTCCTGCTCCCTACACCTATCTTCATTACATTACATTTGGTTGGGTTGAACTCTAACAACCACTTGTTCGACCATCCCTTCAGCTTGTCTAGGTCTTCTTGAAGCCTCAAACAGTTCTCTTCTGTCTTAATCATTCTCATAATTTTGGCATCATCCGCAAACATTGAGAGAAATGAATCTATACCCTCCGGGAGATCATTTACATATATCAGAAACAAGATAGGACCGAGTACAGAGCCCTGTGGGACTCCACTGGTGACTTCACGCCAATCAGAGGTCTCACCCATCGCCGTATCTCTCTGCTTCCTATTGCTTAGGTACTCTCTTATCCACTGGAGCACCTTACAAGCTACACTTGCCTGTCTCTCCAGCGTATGTACCAGCCTCCTATGCGGTACTGTGTCAAAGGCTTTCTGACAATTCAAGAAAATGCAGTCCGCCCACCCCTCTCTTTCTTGCTTAATCTGTGTCCCCTGGTCATAGAATTCTATTAAGCCAGTCAGGAAAGATTTACCCTCCCTGAACCCATGTTGTCGATTTGTCACAAAGTCCCTTCTCTCCAGATGTGCTACCAGGTTTTTTCTCGCGATCTTCTCCATCACCTTGCATAGTATACAAGTCAAGGATACTGGCCTGTAGTTCAATGCCTCTTGCCTGTCGCCCTTTTTGTATATTGGGACCACATTCGCCATCTTCCATATTTCTGGTAGGTCTCCCGTCTCCAGTGACCTACTATACACTGTGGAGAGTGGCAAGCAAAGTGCCTCTGCACACTCTTTCAGTACCCATGGTGAGATCCCGTCTGGACCAACAGCCTTTCTAACATCCAGATCCAGCAGGTGTCTCTTGACCTCGTCTCTCGTAATTTCAAACTCTTCCAAGGCCAACTGGTTTACGTCCCTTTCTCCTAGCACAGTGACCTCACCTTCTGTTGTGAAGACCTCTTGGAACCTCTTGTTGAGTTCATCACACACCTCTTTGTCATTCTCTGTATACCTGTCCTCGCCTGTTCTAAGTTTCACTACCTGTTCTTTCACTGTTGTTTTCCTTCTGATGTGACTGTGGAGTAGCTTTGGTTCGGTCTTGGCTTTGTTTGCTATATCATTTTCATAACTTTTCTCTGCTTCTCTTCTCACCCTGACATACTCATTCCGGGTTCTCTGGTATCTCTCTCTGCTTTCTGGTGTTCTGTTATTCCGGAAGTTCCTCCACGCCCTTTTGTTCAGTTTCTTTGCTTCCATACATGCCCTATTATACCATGGATTCTTCTTTTGTTTCTCGGATTTTTCCTTTTGGGCCGGGATGTATCTGCTTACTGCCTCCTGACACTTTTGGGGTGACATAGTCCATCATATCTTGTACAGACTTAGCTCTGAGGTCTGTGTCACAAGGTATTTCCCTTAGGAAGCTTCTAATCTCCTCATAATTTCCCTTTCAGTATGCCAGCCTTTTGTTTCCTAATCCTTTTTCGGGGGGGATAATTCCTAGCACTACCAGGTACTCAAAGTTCAATACACTGTGATCACTCATTCCCAAGGGTGCTTCCATCTTGAATTCCCTTATATCCCACTCATTTAGGGTAAATATCAGATCAATCATTGCTGGTTCATCCTCTCCTCTCATTCTTGTTGGATCCCTGATATGCTGGCTTAGAAAGTTTCTTTTTGCTACGTCCAGCAGCTTAGCTCTCCATGTTTCTGGTCCTCCATGCGGGTCTCTGTTCTCCCAATCTATCTTCCCATGGTTGAAGTCTCCCATGATTAGTAGTCCAGATCTATTCCTGCTAGCAACAGAAGCTGCTTTCTCTAGTATGTTAATGGTGGCCATATTGTTTCTATCATATTCTTGTCTGGGTCTTCTGTAATTTGGTGGTGGATTATATATGACTACGACTATAATTTTTTTTGCCCTCCAGTTTTTATTGTTCCTATTATGTAGTCACTGAAACCTTCACATCCCTGAACAACCAACTCCTCAAAATCCCAGCCTTTTCTTACCAGCAGAGCTACACCACCACCACCTCTTCCTTCTCTCTCTTTCCTCATAACATAATAGTCCTGTGGGAACACTGCATTTGTTATTGTTTTTGTCAGCTTTGTTTCTGTGAGAGCTATTATGTCTGGGTTTTCCTCTAGTACCCATTCTCCAAGTTCATTTGCCTTATTTGTAATACCATCTATGTTAGAGTACATTGCCTTGAGGCTCACTTTCTTCTGTCCCTTCTCAAATCTCATCCTTGGTGAATGTTCTGCTGGTGGAGGAAACAGTGCCATGGGTGTGAGGATTTGTGAGGTGGATGCCAGGGTTGCAGAGGATACTGGGATGAGGGGTGGGGGGGGTCAAGTGAAGGGGGAAGAACAGGAAGGGTATGGGGTGAACGGGGCGGGAGGACAGGAAGGAAAGGGGGGTTTTCTATGCAGAGGAGGGTGGTGGGGTTGCCCTCCCCGCTCGTGTTACTGGGTAGCTGGTTGTGGGTTCCCCCCTCGCCTCTGGGGGTGATGTGTTGGAATCTGTGGTTTCCTGTTTTTCCCCTCTCGCCCTGCGTTTCTTCCTTGCTTCTGCCGCCATGGCCCTCTCCTCCCTCGTCATGTCCCTCTGGAGGAATACTTTTTTGAATTCTCCCACATGTTGCAGGTGGCTTTTTTTTGTTAGAATCGTGTCCTTCTGTGTTCTCGTTTGAAAACACTATCTTTAACACACGGTCTCGGTCTTTTTTGTACCAGCCTAACCTGAAAACCTTCTCAATGCTATGCTCAGCCCCTTCCATGTCTAGTGCCTTCAGTATGTCATTCACTGCCACTTTGTCCTTATCATTCCACTCTTTCCTATTAGAGCCTTCCTGCTCTTTAATACGTACAGCTACCACTGCTCTTTTCCTTTCCAGCAGCTGGGTAGTGGAGCGTGCCGCTTCCTGTGAGGTGGCTGCTTTCATGGCTACCTCCATCACTGCAGACATTACTTCAGAGTTGTTGTTTTTTAGCATTTCTGTAAATGTTGCTTTTAGTGTGGCATTCTCTTCCAAAGTACTATTACCACCACATCCCTTGGTGGTTATCTGAGTCTCAGCATCGATACTGTTCTCTTTGAGGGCTCTAATCTCCTCCTTTGCTGCTGTCAGCTCTTTTTTTAGGTTGCTTATTTCATTCTTCATTTCCTGCATCATTTCCTGCATCTCATTCTTGATGTTCTCTAGAAACTGGGCGAACATTTCCTTCATTTCGTCGCCTGAACTTTTCCCTGTTCCCCTGTGGCTTCTGGCTGTCATGCTTGACCCTGTTCCTAGTTGTGCCGTGATAGAGAGGGAGAGAGAGAGAGAGACAGAGAGAGAGAGATAAAGAGAGAGATAGAGAGAGGGAGGGAGGGAGAGAGATAAAGAGAGAGAGGGAGGGAGAGAGATAAAGAGAGAGAGAGAGAGATAAAGAGAGATAGAGGGAGGGAGGGAGAGAGATAAAGAGAGAGGGAGGGAGATAGAGAGAGGGAGGGAGGGAGGGAGGGAGGGAGATAAGAGAGAGAGAGAGAGAGAGAGAGAGAGAGAGAGAGAGAGAGAGAGAGAGAGAGAGAGAGAGAGAGAGAGAGAGAGAGAGAGAGAGAGAGAGAGAGAGAGAGAGGGAGAGAGAGAGAGAGGGAGAGAGAGAGAGATAAAGAGAGAGGGAGAGAGAGAGAGATAAGGAGAGAGGGAGAGAGAGAGAGAGAGAGAGGGGGAGAGAGAGAGATAAAGAGAGAGGGAGAGAGAGAGAGATAAAGAGAGAGGGAGAGAGATAAAGAGAGAGAGAGAGAGAGAGAGAGAGAGAGGGAGAGAGAGAGAGAGGGAGAGAGAGAGAGATAAAGAGAGAGGGAGAGAGAGATAAGGAGAGAGGGAGAGAGAGAGAGAGATAAAGAGAGAGGGAGAGAGATAAAGAGAGAGAGAGAGAGAGAGAGAGAGAGAGAGAGAGAGAGAGAGAGAGAGAGAGAGAGAGAGAGAGAGAGAGAGAGAGAGAGAGAGAGAGAGAGAGAGAGAGAGAGAGAGAGAGAGAGAGGGAGAGAGAGGGAGAGAGAGAGAGAGATAAAGAGAGAGGGAGAGAGAGAGAGATAAGGAGAGAGGGAGAGAGAGAGAGAGAGATAAAGAGAGAGGGGGAGAGAGAGAGAGATAAAGAGAGAGGGAGAGAGAGAGAGATAAAGAGAGAGGGAGAGAGATAAAGAGAGAGAGAGAGAGATAAAGAGAGAGGGAGAGAGAGAGAGATAAAGAGATAGAGAGGAGAAAGTGGGAGAGAGAGAGTGAGAGAGTATATGTAAGGGGGATGCGGGGGACTGTGGGGTGGGGGGGTGGTGGTGGCGACCAGGTCAGGTCAGGTCAGATGGGGGGTAAGAGAGGAGGTAGGGTATAGTAGGGGCTTGGCTCTTTCCACAAAAGGTGTTAATCCTTTCTTCCCTGACTGGACGTTTGTGTGTGCCTATGTGTGTGCGTTTTTGCGTGTGCGTGCATGCATACGTACGTGTGTGTGTGTACTCACCTAATTGCACTCACCTAATTGTGCTTGCGGGGGTTGAGCTCTGGCTCTTTGGTCCCGCCTCCCAACCGTCAATCAACTGGTGTACAGATTCCTGAGCCTACTGGGCTCTATCATATCTACATTTGAAACTATGTATGGAGTCAGCCTCCACCACATCACTTCCTAGTGCATTCCATTTACTAACTACTCTGACACTGAAAAAGTTCTTTTTAACGTCTCTGTGGCTCATTTGGGTACTCAGCTTCCACCTGTGTCCCCTTGTTCGCGTCCCACCAGTGTTGAATAGTTCATCCTTGTTTACCCGGTCGATTCCCCTGAGGATTTTGTAGGTTGTGATCATGTCCCCCCTTACTCTTTTGTCTTCCAGTGCCGTAAGGTGCATTTCCCGCAGCCTTTCCTCATAACTCATGACTCTTAGTTCTGGGACTAGTCTAGTAGCATACCTTTGGACTTTTTCCAGCTTCGTCTTGTGCTTGACAAGGTACGCCGGGCTCCATGCTGGGGCCGCATACTCCAGGATTGGTCTTACATATGTGGTGTACAAGATTCTGAATGATTCCTTACACAGGTTCCTGAACGCCGTTCTGATGTTAGCTAGCCTCGCATATGCCGCAGACGTTATTCTCTTTATGTGGGCTTCAGGAGACAGGTTTGGTGTGATATCAACTCCTAGATCTTTCTCTCTGTCTGTTTCACTAAGTACTTCATCTCCTATTCTGTATCCTGTGCCTGGCCTCCTGTTTTCACTGCCTAGTTTCATTACTTTGCATTTACTCGGGTTGAACTTCAACAGCCATTTGTTGGACCATTCACTCAGTCTATCCAGGTCATCTTGTAGCCTCCTACTATCATCCTCTGTTTCAATCCTCCTCATAATTTTTGCATCGTCGGCAAACATTGAGAGGAACGAATCTATACCCTCTGGGAGATCATTTACATATACCAGAAACAGTATAGGTCCAAGGACTGACCCCTGTGGGACTCCACTTGTGACGTCTCGCCAATCTGAGACCTCACCCCTCACACAGACTCGTTGTCTCCTGTTGCTTAGGTACTCCTCTATCCACCGGAGTACCTTCCCTTTCACTCCAGCCTGCATCTCCAACTTTCGCACTAGCCTCTTGTGTGGCACTGTATCAAAGGCTTTCTGACAATCCAAAAATATGCAGTCTGCCCACCCTTCTCTTCTTGCCTTATTTTTGTTGCCTGGTCGTAGAATTCAAGTAACCCTGTGAGGCAGGACCTGCCATCCCTAAACCCATGTTGATGCTGTGTTACAAAGTTCTTTCGCTCCAGATGCTCCACTAGTTTTTTTCGCACAATCTTCTCCATCAGCTTGCATGGTATGCAGGTTAGGGACACTGGCCTGTAGTTCAGTGCCTCCTGTCTATCCCCTTTCTTGTATATCGGGACTACTTTAGCTGCTTTCCAAATATCTGGCAGTTCCCCTGTTGCCAGTGATTTGTTATACACTATGGAGAGTGGTAGGCACAGTTCTCTTGCTCCTTCCTTTAGAACCCAAGGGGAGATTCCATCTGGGCCTATAGCCTTCGTCACTTCCAACTCTAGTAAACACTTCCTTACTTCACCACTGGTAATCTCAAACTCTTCCAGTGGTTCCTGGTTAGCTATTCCCTCACTTACCTCTGGAATTTCTCCTTGCTCTAAGGTGAAGACCTCCTGGAATTTCTTATTCAATTCCTCACACACTTCCTTGTCATTTGTAGTGAATCCTTCCGCCCCTATCCTTAATCTTATAACCT
Source organism: Procambarus clarkii (assembly GCF_040958095.1). Classification (NCBI taxonomy): domain Eukaryota; kingdom Metazoa; phylum Arthropoda; class Malacostraca; order Decapoda; family Cambaridae; genus Procambarus; species Procambarus clarkii. The sequence continues at coordinate 29,106,161 of NC_091213.1, read as the reverse complement.
GTTCCTTTACTGTTGTTTTTCTCCTAATGTGACTATGCAACAATTTAGGCTGAGTCTTTGCCTTGCTTGCGATGTCATTTTCGTATTGTCTTTCTGCCTCTCTTCTCATCCTAACATATTCATTCCTGGCATTCTGGTATCTTTCTCTGCTCTCCAGTGTCCTGTTATTCCTGTAGTTTCTCCATGCCCATTTACTTTGCTGCTTAGCTAGCCTACATCTCTGATTAAACCATGGATTTCTCATTTTCATTTCTCTGTTTTCCTTTTGGACTGGGACAAACTTGTTTGCTGCGTCCTTGCACTTCTGCGTGATGTAATCCATCATATTTTGGGCCGTCTTTCCCCTGAGCTCTGTTTCCCATGCTATATCTGTTAGGAATTTTCTTATCCCCTCATAGTTTCCCTTTCGATATGCTAACCTTTTGGTTTCGGTATCCCTACTCGAGTTCAATAACCCTTCTTCAATCAAGTACTCAAACACCAGTACACTGTGGTCGCTCATTCCTACTGGGTCCTCAAAACCGGTTTCTCTTATGTCGGAGTCGTTCAGAGTAAAGACTAGGTCGAGTCTCGCTGGTTCGTCATTGCCTCTCATCCTTGTGGGTTCTCCGACATGCTGGGTTAAAAAGTTGCTTGTCACCACCTCCAATAGTTTGGCTCTCCACGCGTGTGTGTGTGTGTGTGTGTGTGTGTGTGTGTGTGTGTGTGTGTGTGTGTGTGTAAATACATACATACATACATACATACATACATACATACATACATACATACATACACACATACATACATACATACATACATACATACATACATACATACATACATACATACATACATACCTACATACATACATACATATGCATGTATATTTATACTTAGAGCTGGACCAAATATCCCGGTATAAATACATTGAGAGTTTGCTATTGTCCTGTACTATTTTGGAACACAATTATTCTTGGTGGTTGGTCAGTAAGGTATTGTGGTGGGCTTAAACCTGCGGGTAATACAACTTAAGCCTTGCCCAAACCATTCCCATTATCATTGCAGATATATAATATATGCCCCGAGAGTTGCACCGCATGTGTCGGCGTGAACATACTGAGAGCTGACTTCCCCCCTGACAATGTTCAGTGAACAACGTGGTTGGTCAGCGAGCAATTGTTGTGGGCTTAATGACCCTCACTTGTATGATGGGTTCTGAGCCCAGTGTCCTAACATCCCAGCGGTCTGCCTCGATCCTGATAGATGGACGGTCGTTGTGTGGTTCGTCGTTGTGTAGTTGGTCGTTGTGTAGTTGGTCGTTGTGTAGTTGGTCGTTGTGTGGTTGGTCGTTGTGTGGTTAGTCGCTGTGTGGTTGGTCAGTGTTTGGTTGGTCGTTGTGAAGTTGGTCGTTGTGTGACTGGTCGTTGTATGGTTCATCGTTGTGGGGTTGGTGGTTGGTCGTTGTGTGACTGGTCGTTGTGGGGTTGGTGGTTGTGTGGTTGGTCATTGTGTGACTGGTCGTTGTGTGGTTGGTCGTTGTGGGGTTGGTGGTTGTGTGGTTGGTCGTTGTGTGGTTGGTCGTTGTGTAGTTGGTCGTCGTGTGGTTGGTCGTTGTGGGGCTATTCGTTGTGTGGTTGGTGGTTGAGTGGTTGGTCGTTGTGTGGTTGGTGGTTGTGTGGTTTGTGGTTGTGTGGTTGGTCGTTGTGTGGTTGATCGATGTGTGGTTGGTCGTTGTGTGGTTGATCGTTGTGTGGTTGGTCGTTGTGTGGTTGATCGTTGTGGGGTTGGTGGTTGTGTGGTTGGTCGTTGTGGGGTTGGTCGTTGTGGGGTTCGTCGTTGTGTGGTTGATCGTTGTGTGGTTGATCGTTATGTGGTTGGTCGTTGTGTGGTTGATCGTTGTGTGGTTGGTCATTGTGGGGTTGATCGTTGTGTGGTTGATCGTTGTGTGGTTGGTCGTTGTGGGGTTGGTCGTTGTGTGGTTGGTCGTTGTGGGGTTGGTCGTTGTGGGGTTGGTCGTTGTGTGGTTGATCGTTGTGTGGTTGATCGTTGTGTGGTTGGTCGTTGTGGGGTTGGTCGTTGTGTGGTTGGTCGTTGTGTGGTTGGTCGTTGTGGGGTTGGTCGTTGTGGGGTTGGTCGTTGGTTCGCTGGTCGTAGCTTAATTGGTTGGTCGTTGTGGGGTTGGTCGTTGTGGGGCTGGTCATTGTGGGGCTGGTCGTTGTGTGGTTGGTCGTTGTGTGACTGGTCATTGTGTGGTTGGTCGTCGTGTGGTTGGTTGTAGTGTGTTTGGTCGTTGTGGGGTTGGTAGTCGTGTTGTTGGTCGGTGTGTGGTTGGTCGTTGTGTGATTGGTCGTTGTGTGGTTGGTCGTTGTGTGGTTAGTCGTTGTGTGGATGGTCGTTGTGGGGTTGGTGCTTGTGTGGTTGGTGGTTGTGTGGTTGGTCGTTGTGTAGTTGGTCGTCGTGTGGTTGGTCGTTGTGTGGTTGGTGGTTGTGTGGTTGGTCGTTGTGTGGTTGGTGGTTGTGTGGTTGGTCGTTGTGTGGTTGGTCGTTGTGTGGTTGGTCGCTGTGTGGTTGGTCGTTGTGTGGTTGGTCGTTGTGTAGTTGGTGGTTGTGTGGTTGGTCGTTGTGTGGTTGGTCGTTGTGTGGTTGATCGTTGTGTGGTTGATCGTTGTGTGGTTGGTCGTTGTGTGGATGGTCGTTGTGTAGTTGGTCGTCGTGTGGTTGGTGGTTGTGTGGTTGGTGGTTGTGTGGTTGGTCGTTGTGTGGTTGGTGGTTGTGTGGTTGGTCATTGTGTGGTTGGTCGTTGTGGGGTTGGTCGTTGTGTGGTTGGTCGTTGTGTGGTTGGTCGTTGTGTGGTTGGTCGTTGTGTGGTTGATCGTTGTGTGGTTGATCGTTGTGTGGTTGGTCGTTGTGTGGTTGGTCGTTGTGTGGTTGGTCGTTGTGTGGTTGGTCGTTGTGTGGTTGGTCGTTGTGTGGTTGGTCGTTGTGTGGTAGGTGGCTGTGTGGGTGGTCGTTGTGTGGTTGGTCGCTGTGTGGTTGGTCGTTGTGTGGTTGGTCGTTGTGTGGTTGGTGGTTGTGTGGTTGGTCGTTGTGGGGTTGGTGGTTGTGTGGTTGGTCTTTGTGTGGTTGGTCGTTGTGGGGTTGGTCGTTGTGTGGTTGGTCGTTGTGTGGTTGGTCGTTGTGTGGTTGGTCGTTGTGTGGTTGGTGGTTGTGTGGTTGGTCTTTGTGTAGTTGGTTGTTGTGTGGTTGGTCGTTGTGTGGTTGGTCGTTGTGTGAATGGTCGTCGTGTGGTTGATCGTTGTGTGGTTGGTCGTTGTGTGGTTGGTCGTTGTGTGGTTGGTCGTTGTGTGGTTGGTCGCTTTGTGGTTGGTCATTGTGTGGTTGGTCGTTGTGTGGTTGGTCGCTGTGTGGTAGGTCGTTGTGTGCTTGGTCGCTGTGTGGTTGGTCGTAGTGTGGTTGGTCGTTGTGTGGTTGGTCGCTGTGTGGTTGGTCGTAGTGTGGTTGGTCGTTGTGGGGTTGGTCGTTGTGGGGTTGGTCGTTGCGTGGTAGTGGTTGTGTGGTTGGTCGTTGTGGGGTTAGTCGTAGTGTGGTTGGTCGTTGTGGGGTTGGTGGTTGTGGGGTTGGTTGTTGTGGGGTTGGTCGTTGTGTGGTTAGTCGTAGTGTGGTTGGTCGTTGTGGGGTTGGTCGTTGTGTGGTTGGTCGTTGTGTGGTTGGTCGTTGTGGGGTTGGTCGTTGTGGGGTTGGTGGTTGTCGGGTTGGTGGTTGTGTAACTGGTCGTTGTGAGGTTGGTCGTTGTGGGGTTGGTCGTTGTGAGGTTGGTGGTTGTGTGGTTGGTCGTTGTGTGGTTGGTCGTTGTGTGGTTGGTCGTTGTGGGGTTGGTCATTGTGTGGTTGGTGGTTGTGTGGTTGGTCATTGTGTGGTTGGTCGTTGTGGGGTTGGTCGTTGTGTGGTTGGTCGTTGTGTGGTTGGTCGTTGTGTGGTTGGTCGTTGTGTGGTTGGTCGTCGTATGGTTGGTCGTTGTGTGGTTGGTCGTTGTGTGGTTGGTCGTTGTGTGGTTGGTCGGTGTGTGGTTGGTCGTTGTGGGGCTATTCGATGTGTGGTTGGTTGTTGTTTGGTTGGTCGTTGTGTGGTTGGTCGCTGTGTGGTTAGTGGTTGTGTGGTTGGTCAGTGTGTGGTTGGTCGTTTTGGGGCTATTCGCTGTGTGGTTGGTCGTTGTGGGGCTGGTCGTTGTGTGGTTGGTCGTTGTGTGGTTGGTCGTTGTGTGGTTGGTCGTTGTGTGGTTGGTCATTGTGTGGTTGGTCGTTGTGGGGTTGGTTGTTGTGTGGTTGGTGGTTGTGTGGTTGGTCGTTGTGTGGTTGGTGGTTGTGTGGTTGGTCGTTGTGGGGCTATTCGCTGTGTGGTTGGTTGTTGTGTGGTTGGTCGTTGTGTGGTTGGTCGTTGTGTGGTTGGTCGTTGTGTGGTTGGTCGTTGTGGGGTTGGTGGTTGTGTGGTTGGTCGTTGTGGGGTTGGTTGTTGTGGGGTTGGTGGTTGTGTGGTTGGTCGTTGTGGGGTTGGTGGTTGTGTGGTTGGTCGTTGTATGGTTGGTGGTTGTGGGGCTGGTCGTTGTGGGGCTATTCGCTGTGTGGTTGGTTGTTGTGTGGTTGGTCGTTGTGTGGTTGGTCGTTGTGTGGTTGGTCGTTGTGTGGTTGGTGGTTGTGGGGTTGGTGGTTGTGTGGTTGGTCGTTGTGGGGTTGGTTGTTGTGTGGTTGCTCGTTGTGTGGTTGGTGGTTGTGTGGTTGGTCGTTGTGGGGCTGGTCGTTGTGTGGTTGGTGGTTGTGTGGTTGGTCGTTATGGGGTTGGTCGTTGTGAGGATGGTCGTTGTGGGGTTGGTCATTGTGTGGTTGGTCGTTGTGGGGTTGGTCGTTGTGTGGTTGGTCGTTGTGAGGTTGGTCGTTGTGGGGTTGGTGGTTGTGTGGTTGGTCGTTGTGGGGCTGGTCGTTGTGTGGTTGGTGGTTGTGTGGTTGGTCGTTGTGGGGTTGGTAATTGTGTGGTTGGTCGTTGTAGGGTTGGTCGTTGTGTGGTTGATCGTTGTGTGGTTGATCGTTGTGTGGTTGGTCGTTGTGTGGTTGGTCGTTGTGTAGTTGGTCGTCGTATGGTTGGTCGTTGTGTGGTTGGTGGTTGTGTGGTTGGTGGTTGTGTGGTTGGTGGTTGTGTGGTTGGTCGTTGTGTGGTTGGTCGTTGTGGGGTTGGTCGTTGTGTGGATGGTCGTTGTGTGGTTGGTAGTTGTGTGGTTGGTCGTTGTGTGGTTGATCGTTGTGTGGTTGATCGTTGTGTGGTTGGTCGTTGTGTGGTTGGTCGTTGTGTGGTTGGTCGTTGTGTGGTTGGTCGTTGTGTGGTTGGTGGCTGTGTGGGTGGTCGTTGTGTGGTTGGTGGTTGTGTGGTTGGTCGTTGTGTGGTTGGTCGTTGTGTGGTTGGTCGCTGTGTGGTTGGTCGTTGTGTGGTTGGTCGTTGTGTGGTTGGTGGTTGTGTGGATGGTCGTTGTGGGGTTGGTGGTTGTGTGGTTGGTCTTTGTGTGGTTGGTCGTTGTGGGGTTGGTCGTTGTGTGGTTGGTCGTTGTGTGGTTGGTCGTTATGTGGTTGGTCGTTGTGTGGTTGGTGGTTGTGTGGTTGGTCTTTGTGTGGTTGGTCGTTGTGTGGTTGGTCTTTGTGTGGTTGGTCGTCGTGTGGTTGATCGTTGTGTGGTTGGTCGTTGTGTGGTTGGTCGCTTTGTGGTTGATCGTTGTGTGGTTGGTCGTTGTGTGGTTGGTCGCTTTGTGGTTGGTCATTGTGTGGTTGGTCGTTGTGTGGTTGGTCGCTGGGTGGTTGGTCGTTGTGTGGTTGGTCGCTGTGTGGTTGGTCGTAGTGTGGTTGGTCGTTGTGTGGTTGGTCGCTGTGTAGTTGGTCGTAGTGTGGTTGGTCGTTGTGTGGTTGGTGGTTGTGGGGTTGGTCGTTGTGTGGTTATTGGTTGTGTGGTTGGTCGTTGTGGGGTTAGTCGTAGTGTGGTTGGTCGTTGTGGGGTTGGTGGTTGTGGGGTTGGTTGTTGTGGGGTTGGTCGTTGTGTGGTTAGTCGTAGTGTGGTTGGTCGTTGTGGGGTTGGTCGTTGTGTGGTTGGTCGTTGTGTGGTTGGTCGTTGTGGGGTTGGTCGTTGTGGGGTTGGTGGTTGTCGGGTTGGTGGTTGTGTGGCTGGTCGTTGTGAGGTTGGTCGTTGTGGGGGTTGGTCGTTGTGAGGTTGGTGGTTGTGTGGTTGGTCGTTGTGTGGTTGGTCGTTGTGTGGTTGGTCGTTGTGGGGTTGGTCATTGTGTGGTTGGTGGTTGTGTGGTTGGTCATTGTGTGGTTGGTCGTTGTGGGGTTGGTCGTTGTGTGGTTGGTCGTTGTGTGGTTGGTCGTTGTGTGGTTGGTCGTTGTGTGGTTGATCGTCGTGTGGTTGGTCGTCGTGTGGTTGGTCGTTGTGTGGTTGGTCGTTGTGTGGTTGGTCGTTGTGTGGTTGGTCGGTGTGTGGTTGGTCGTTGTGGGGCTATTCGCTGTGTAGTTGGTTGTTGTGTGGTTGGTCGTTGTGTGGTTGGTCGTTGTGTGGTTAGTGGCTGTGTGGTTGGTCGGTGTGTGGTTGGTCGTTTTGGGGCTATTCGCTGTGTGGTTGGTCGTTGTGGGGCTGGTCGTTGTGTGGTTGGTCGTTGTGTGGTTGGTCGTTGTGTGGTTGGTCGTTGTGTGGATGGTCGTTGTGTGGTTGGTCGTTGTGGGGTTGGTGGTTGTGTGGTTGGTCGTTGTGGGGTTGGTTGTTGTGGGGTTGGTGGTTGTGTGGATGGTCGTTGTGTGGTTGGTGGTTGTGTGGTTGGTCGTTGTGGGGCTATTCGCTGTGTGGTTGGTTGTTGTGTGGTTGGTCGTTGTGTGGTTGGTCGTTGTGTGGTTGGTCGTTGTGTGGTTGGTCGTTGTGTGGTTGGTCGTTGTGGGGTTGGTGGTTGTGTGGTTGGTCGTTGTGGGGTTGGTTGTTGTGGGGTTGGTGGTTGTGTGGATGGTCGTTGTGGGGTTGGTGGTTGTGTGGTTGGTCGTTGTGTGGTTGGTCGTTGTGTGGTTGGTCGGTGTGTGGTTTGTCGTTGTGTGGTTGGTCGTTGTGTGGTTGGTCGTTGTGTGGTTGGTCGTTGTGGGGTTGGTGGTTGTGTGGTTGGTCGTTGTGGGGTTGGTTGTTGTGGGGTTGGTGGTTGTGTGGTTGGTCGTTGTGGGGTTGGTGGTTGTGTGGTTGGTCGTTGTGTGGTTGGTCGGTGTGTGGTTGGTCGTTGTGGGGCTATTCGATGTGTGGTTGGTTGTTGTTTGGTTGGTCGTTGTGTGGTTGGTCGCTGTGTGGTTAGTGGTTGTGTGGTTGGTCGGTGTGTGGTTGGTCGTTTTGGGGCTATTCGCTGTGTGGTTGGTCGTTGTGGGGCTGGTCGTTGTGTGGTTGGTCGTTGTGTGGTTGGTCTTTGTGTAGTTGGTCGTTGTGTGGTTGGTCATTGTGTGGTTGGTCGTTGTGGGGTTGGTTGTTGTGTGGTTGGTGGTTGTGTGGTTGGTCGTTGTGTGGTTGGTCGGTGTGTGGTTGGTCGTTATGGGGCTATTCGATGTGTGGTTGGTTGTTGTTTGGTTGGTCGTTGTGTGGTTGGTCGCTGTGTGGTTAGTGGTTGTGTGGTTGGTCGGTGTGTGGTTGGTCGTTTTGGGGCTATTCGCTGTGTGGTTGGTCGTTGTGGGGCTGGTCGTTGTGTGGTTGGTCGTTGTGTGGTTGGTCTTTGTGTGGTTGGTCGTTGTGTGGTTGGTCATTGTGTGGTTGGTCGTTGTGGGGTTGGTTGTTGTGTGGTTGGTGGTTGTGTGGTTGGTCGTTGTGTGGTTGGTGGTTGTGTGGTTGGTCGTTGTGGGGCTATTCGCTGTGTGGTTGGTTGTTGTGTGGTTGGTCGTTGTGTGGTTGGTCGTTGTGTGGTTGGTCGTTGTGTGGTTGGTCGTTGTGGGGTTGGTGGTTGTGTGGTTGGTCGTTGTGGGGTTGGTTGTTGTGGGGTTGGTGGTTGTGTGGTTGGTCGTTGTGGGGTTGGTGGTTGTGTGGTTGGTCGTTGTATGGTTGGTGGTTGTGGGGCTGGTCGTTGTGGGGCTATTCGCTGTGTGGTTGGTTGTTGTGTGGTTGGTCGTTGTGTGGTTGGTCGTTGTGTGGTTGGTCGTTGTGTGGTTGGTGGTTGTGGGGTTGGTGGTTGTGTGGTTGGTCGTTGTGGGGTTGGTTGTTGTGTGGTTGCTCGTTGTGTGGTTGGTGGTTGTGTGGTTGGTCGTTGTGGGGCTGGTCGTTGTGTGGTTGGTGGTTGTGTGGTTGGTCGTTATGGGGTTGGTCGTTGTGAGGATGGTCGTTGTGGGGTTGGTCATTGTGTGGTTGGTCGTTGTGGGGTTGGTCGTTGTGTGGTTGGTCGTTGTGGGGTTGGTCGTTGTGAGGTTGGTCGTTGTGGGGTTGGTGGTTGTGTGGTTGGTCGTTGTGGGGCTGGTCGTTGTGTGGTTGGTGGTTGTGTGGTTGGTCGTTGTGGGGTTGGTAATTGTGTGGTTAGTCGTTGTAGGGTTGGTCGTTGTGTGGTTGATCGTTGTGTGGTTGATCGTTGTGTGGTTGGTCGTTGTGTGGTTGGTCGTTGTGTAGTTGGTCGTCGTGTGGTTGGTCGTTGTGTGGTTGGTGGTTGTGTGGTTGGTCGTTGTGTGGTTGGTGGTTGTGTGGTTGGTCGTTGTGTGGTTGGTCGTTGTGGGGTTGGTCGTTGTGTGGTTGGTCGTTGTGTGGTTGGTAGTTGTGTGGTTGGTCGTTGTGTGGTTGATCGTTGTGTGGTTGATCGTTGTGTGGTTGGTCGTTGTGTGGTTGGTCGTTGTGTGGTTGGTCGTTGTGTGGTTGGTCGTTGTGTGGTTGGTGGCTGTGTGGGTGGTCGTTGTGTGGTTGGTGGTTGTGTGGTTGGTCGTTGTGTGGTTGGTCGTTGTGTGGTTGGTCGCTGTGTGGTTGGTCGTTGTGTAGTTGGTCGTTGTGTGGTTGGTGGTTGTGTGGTTGGTCGTTGTGGGGTTGGTGGTTGTGTGGTTGGTCTTTGTGTGGTTGGTCGTTGTGGGGTTGGTCGTTGTGTGGTTGGTCGTTGTGTGGTTGGTCGTTATGTGGTTGGTCGTTGTGTGGTTGGTGGTTGTGTGGTTGGTCTTTGTGTGGTTGGTCGTTGTGTGGTTGGTCGTTGTGTGGTTGGTCGTCGTGTGGTTGATCGTTGTGTGGTTGGTCGTTGTGTGGTTGGTCGCTTTGTGGTTGATCGTTGTGTGGTTGGTCGTTGTGTGGTTGGTCGCTTTGTGGTTGGTCATTGTGTGGTTGGTCGTTGTGTGGTTGGTCGCTGTGTGGTTGGTAGTTGTGTGGTTGGTCGCTGTGTGGTTGGTCGTAGTGTGGTTGGTCGTTGTGTGGTTGGTCGCTGTGTAGTTGGTCGTAGTGTGGTTGGTCGTTGTGGGGTTGGTGGTTGTGGGGTTGGTCGTTGTGTGGTTATTGGTTGTGAGGTTGGTCGTTGTGGGGTTAGTCGTAGTGTGGTTGGTCGTTGTGGGGTTGGTGGTTGTGGGGTTGGTTGTTGTGGGGTTGGTCGTTGTGTGGTTAGTCGTAGTGTGGTTGGTCGTTGTGGGGTTGGTCGTTGTGTGGTTGGTCGTTGTGTGGTTGGTCGTTGTGGGGTTGGTCGTTGTGGGGTTGGTGGTTGTCGGGTTGGTGGTTGTGTGGCTGGTCGTTGTGAGGTTGGTCGTTGTGGGGTTGGTCGTTGTGAGGTTGGTGGTTGTGTGGTTGGTCGTTGTGTGGTTGGTCGTTGTGTGGTTGGTCGTTGTGGGGTTGGTCATTGTGTGGTTGGTGGTTGTGTGGTTGGTCATTGTGTGGTTGGTCGTTGTGGGGTTGGTCGTTGTGTGGTTGGTCGTTGTGTGGTTGGTCGTTGTGTGGTTGGTCGTTGTGTGGTTGATCGTCGTGTGGTTGGTCGTCGTGTGGTTGGTCGTTGTGTGATTGGTCGTTGTGTGGTTGGTCGTTGTGTGGTTGGTCGGTGTGTGGTTGGTCGTTGTGGGGCTATTCGCTGTGTAGTTGGTTGTTGTGTGGTTGGTCGTTGTGTGGTTGGTCGTTGTGTGGTTAGTGGCTGTGTGGTTGGTCGGTGTGTGGTTGGTCGTTTTGGGGCTATTCGCTGTGTGGTTGGTCGTTGTGGGGCTGGTCGTTGTGTGGTTGGTCGTTGTGTGGTTGGTCGTTGTGTGGTTGGTCGTTGTGTGGTTGGTCATTGTGTGGTTGGTCGTTGTGGGGTTGGTTGTTGTGTGGTTGGTGGTTGTGTGGTTGGTCGTTGTGTGGTTGGTGGTTGTGTGGTTGGTCGTTGTGGGGCTATTCGCTGTGTGGTTGGTTGTTGTGTGGTTGGTCGTTGTGTGGTTGGTCGTTGTGTGGTTGGTCGTTGTGTGGTTGGTCGTTGTGGGGTTGGTGGTTGTGTTGTTGGTCGTTGTGGGGTTGGTTGTTGTGGGGTTGGTGGTTGTGTGGATGGTCGTTGTGGGGTTGGTGGTTGTGTGGTTGGTCGTTGTATGGTTGGTGGTTGTGGGGCTGGTCGTTGTGGGGCTATTCGCTGTGTGGTTGGTTGTTGTGTGGTTGGTCGTTGTGTGGTTGGTCGTTGTGTGGTTGGTCGTTGTGTGGTTCGTCGTTCTGGGGTTGGTAGTTGTGTGGTTGGTCGTTGTGGGGTTGGTTGTTGTGTGGTTGCTCGTTGTGTGGTTGGTGGTTGTGTGGTTGGTCGTTGTGGGGCTGGTCGTTGTGTGGTTGGTGGTTGTGTGGTTGGTCGTTGTGGGGTTGGTCGTTGTGGGGTTGGTCGTTGTGAGGTTGGTCGTTGTGGGGTTGGTCATTGTGTGGTTGGTCGTTGTGGGGTTGGTCGTTGTGTGGTTGGTCGTTGTGGGGTTGGTCGTTGTGAGGTTGGTCGTTGTGGGGTTGGTGGTTGTGTCGTTGGTCGTTGTGGGGCTTGTCGTTGTGTGGTTGGTCGTTGTGGGGTTGGTAATTGTGTGGTTGGTCGTTGTGGGGTTGGTCGTTGTGAGGTTGGTCGTTGTGTGGTTGGTGGTTGTGTGGTTGGTGTTTGTGGGGTTGGTCGTTGTGTGGTTGGTGGTTGTGTGGTTGGTGGTTGTGTGGTTGGTGGTTGTGTGGTTGGTCGTTGTGGGGTTGGTCGTTGTGAGGTAGGTCGTTGTGGGGTTGGTCATTGTGTGGTTGGTGTTTGTGGGGTTGGTCGTTGTGTGGTTGGTGGTTGTTCGGTTGGTGTTTGTGGGGTTGGTCGTTGTGTGGTTGGTGGTTGTGTGGTTGGTGGTTGTGTGGTTGGTCGTTGTGGGGTTGGTGGTTGTGTGGTTGGTCGTTGTGGGGTTGGTCGTTGTGAGGTTGGTCGTTGTGGGGTTGGTCATTGTGTGGTTGGTCGTTGTGGGGTTGGTCGTTGTGTGGTTGGTCGTTGTGGGGTTGGTCATTGTGTGGTTGGTCGTTGTGTGGTTGGTGGTTGTGTGGTTGGTGCTTGTGTGGTTGGTGGTTGTGGGATTGGTCGTTGTGGGGTTGGTGGTTGGTGGTTGTGTGGTTAGTGGTTGTGTGGTTGGTCGTTGTGGGGTTGGTCGTTGTGGGGTTGGTCATTGTGTGGTTGGTCGTTGTGGGGTTGGTCGTTGTGTCTTTGGTGGTTGTGTGGTTGGTCATTGTGTGGTTAGTCGTTGTGGGGTTGGTCATTGTGGGGTTGGTCGTTGTGTGGTTGGTGGTTGTGTGGTTGGTCGTTGTGTGGTTGGTCGTTGTGTGTTTGGTCGTTGTGTGGTTGGTGGTTGTGTGGTTGGTGGTTGTGTGGTTGGTCGTTGTGTGGTTGGTCGTTGTAGGGTTGGTCGTTGTGTGGTTGGTGGTTGTGTGGTTGGTCGTTGTGTGGTTGGTCGTTGTGTGTTTGGTCGTTGTGTGGTTCGTGGTTGTGTGGTTGGTGGTTGTGTGATTGGTCGTTGTGTGGTTGGTGGTTGTGGGGTTGGTCGTTGTGTGGTTGGTGGTTGTGTGGTTGGTCGTTGTGTGGTTAGTCGTTGTGTGGTTGGTCGTTGTGTGGTTGGTCGTTGTGGGGTTGGTCGTTTTGGGGCTGGTCGTTGTGTGGTTGGTTGTTGTTGGTGCCTAATGGTCGTGCGGGAGGCATTTGTTATTTTTCTAGTAGTGAGGTAATATCTAACTACAACCTTTGGATAAGAGAAGTTAGAGGGTTGGCCTCTTATGTTGCCTTGGATAAAGAGCTTGTAGTTATCTCCTGGGTCAACAAAGTTTGTGGTTATCTTCCGGCTTAACAAAGCTTGTTGTTATCTTCCGGCTCAACAAAGCTTGTTGTTATCTTCCGGCTCAACAAAGCTTGTGGTTATCTTCCGGCTCAACAAAGCTTGTGGTTATCTCCCGGCTCAACAAAGCTTGTGGTTATCTTCCGGCTCAACAAAGCTTGTGGTTATCTTCCGGCTCAACAAAGCTTGTGGTAATCTTCCGGCTCAACAAAGCTTGTGGTAATCTTCCGGCTCAACAGAGCGAATGTTGCATCATTTTGAGCCAGCGGAATACCGGAAAGCGGTCCAGTACTGTAGATGTGGAGAGGTGACCCGTGAGGACACCTAAAGTAAATCAAGCAAGGTGATGTAATCTGTGGTGGCCTGTAACTGACTTATTCTTTAGTTGTAGAGTTAGCTGAATGTTGGGTGAGGGAGAGTGTACACACGGACACCCAAGTGACTGTACTGGCTGTAGTGTTCTCCTCAGCTTCGTGACGATCTTGTGAAGAATATCTTACCGGAATATCTAGGCAACTTGGTAGGGTACACGACCCCCAAAAATTACACTGCACTACTAAGCGAGTTTCTTTCGCAGTCCCAGCACTCTAGGACAATGAAAACGAACTTCTGATCTGTGAGTTGTTGGGTCATTGGATAAATAGCTTCGGCTTCCAGTGACTCTTAATAGTCTAGAAGCCACTAGATCAGAGTACTGGACCTGTCAAAGAGTTTTATTGCTCCTGCCAGTGTAGATTTGAACCTTTCACGGGAGGAGTCATTTCTGATATAATTGGCTTGCGTGTTTGTGCAAGGTAATGTGTTACAAATGTGGCTTGTGTTCTCTCATACAAGTGAATTGTGTCAGTGAAATGTGAAATTTTACCCAGTCTCATCTAAAGCTCGGAAGCAATCCAGCAGGGACAGACCAGCTGCAGTGTCACCCGGTGAGCGGGTCGATCCGGCACCCAGGTCAAGGTGCCTTGGACGATCTGGTATAATTTCACCAACAAAAAATCCAAGAAAAATTATGAGACTTAGAGATATTAAATGGGAACGTATTAAGCATCCAAACATATGTCAACATCTCCCTTCTCTATTTCTGTCTATCTCTGTGTGTGTACAGACGATATTCTCTCCTATAGGCATAAGACGAGTGTGTTTATCTGTCTGTCCAATGTTGCCAGACGCTTGGGGCTAGCCTCACCCAAATTAACAGAGGGAATGGTCTAGGGTCCGGGATGCGGGATGAACACAGACTGGTCGGTGCCGCCAGAATTCAAAAGGAAACAGCGTGTCAGAGTCGCATTTAAACCCCTAATGACGATTTGAGGCACAACTCGCTGGCAACACAGTTAAAAAACAAATTCTTCTATCCATAATTTGCATGTAGTCGCATGAAGGAGACGATCCTCCCACAGCTTGAAAGGTTTCTAAAGCCACACCATTATCTCAGAGTAAATGGGAACTCTATTATTAAGCACTTAACACCGCTAAGCTTCTCTTACTGACGACCACAAACATCAATAATGGACAATTATTATTTGAATAAGAGAGCGAGAGAGAGAGAGAGAGAGAGAGAGAGAGAGAGAGAGAGAGAGAGAGAGAGAGAGAGAGAGAGAGAGAGAGAGAGAGAGAGAGAGAGAGAGAGAGAGAGAGAGAGAGAGAGACAGACAGACAGACAGAGACAGAGAGAGAGACAGCAAGAGAGACAGAGAGAGAGGCAGACAGACAGAGGTACACAGAGACAGGCTGACAGAGAGAAACAGAGATCGAGACACAGATGGAGGCAGAGGTGGAGAAATAGACCAGCTCATCCTCCTTATTTGGTAGTACTTAAAGTACCCATAAGAACTATAGACTATTGCTATGACCTGAGAGGGTTGGGGCTCTTGGGACTTAAACCTCGAAAAGAGAATTCTGGTTATTGCATCTGACTGTTACTTGCGCATAGGCGGACAACGTCCCCAACCACTCCCTGATGGAACAAATAACCAACCTCGGCTGCCACACTCACGCTACCGTCGTTCGACCACCAGTGGACACTGGAGTGCTTGTACTTTACATAGGAGATCACCCTGTACGCCTCTTGATCTTAGAGAGGGGTTCAGCATCACATATTTAGGGGTGCGGCTCCAACACCGGCATCGTTGTCTTGTGTACACATCCTACTCGAGCCGCCATGACTCCCCACACTCTCCTTGTTTGGAATGATCTCCTAAATCCCCCTTTTGTGAATTAGTATCTTCTGCCATCCTGTCCACAGCCATGACCCTCTCTCTCCCTGGCTCTCTGAGAAACCTCACCAGGACAAGAGCAAAAGCCAGCTAACATATACATTTAATATACAGAGAAAACATGCACAATACATGACATATATGGGGCTGAAATCCTGCCACAACAATACTGTATCCTCAGCCCTATATGTATATGAAACTCAGCTCGGGGCTGAAACACCAGAAATCTCTACATAAGTATTCCCCAACAAAAGAAGAAATCAATCTCTCACCTTACACTGTTTCTTACATGCCAATATGCATTCAAGCACTCCCCTTATACATTCCTATGCGTCCATCATAAACCTCAGTTCTGCTCCTAGAGGCTCATTACCAATATATATATATATATATCTAGGTCCTCCAAAATATTAGGGAAAGCACTTCTGCAGTTCTCCCAAACTGCTGTACAACGAAGTCCTAATCCAACATCAGTGATGCTGCACCACTGATTACACAGAGTTACATGTGTAACTCCTCTACACTGCTTGAAGTCAACTCCTCGCTATGGAGTTCTGCTTTACCACAGAGTTCAGCACACACACCTTCTCTCCAGCCTCGAAGTTCCTCCATTAACTTCATCTCTTACCTTTAAGTTTCTCCACGAACTCCTTCCCAAACAAACCTGCAATTCCATTAACATGCCAATAAAAATATTTCCCAAACAGTACACAAAGAATAAACTATGTCCCCGCATTAAATTTCGCCCTCTGACGCGGCACGGCGTCGTCTGACTGTGGTTGGATATTCTCTCAAACTGGACGGGTCCAAGCGCGGGACATGTTTTAACGCGCCGCCGGGAACTTCCTCCCAGGCCACGCTGCTGGGGCCTTTGCCCCCTCAGTTGCCTCTTGATCACCATCGAAAGAAGATGTACCACTCCACTCTCCAGCATGTCCTATGAACTCCAACTCCTTATTTTAGCTCACTATTTTAATGAAATACGTATTCTACATACACATATGTCCATAATGATCGCTGAGCACATGATCAAGCACTAATAGCTACTCTAATAATGGATTAATGAGCTCATTGCAGGTTTAGAAGCTCGGAGTGCTCAGCTCTGGCGCTCCCCAAAACAGCGTCCTCTCTAAGATGTCCAACAAAGTTTTTTAATGTCTGCCTCACAGCTCTTCTGCTCCTGACTTGAGTACATTATGTCGTCCAACAGGCTTCACACATAAACACCTGCTTGATTCCCTCCTCTTGATGAGGCACACAGTTAGGGTTCCTCCTAATGCCAAATGCTCAATAAAACACTCTTCTCTCACAACTCCTGTGACTCAAGTAAGGTCAATGACTTCCTGCTAGCCTCACGTCATGTCACCAAAGTATTGACATCTCATGTCATTTATTACCAACGCCCATCGTCTGCTCATATCCTGAGATTACTCACTGACATTTACTTTATCAATTTAATATATATATATATATATATATATATATATATATATATATATATATATATATATATATATATATATATATATATAATGCACAGACTACCCTATTCCAGTAGCTGAAGTTTATAACTTTTTAGACACTCAACCCACCAGGAGACTCGAACACTGGCCAACAAGGTGGCAGTTGCATGCTGTATCCACTACGCTATACTTCAAAGCCATAAGAGAGGTAGGAATTCTGGGGTATTTAACCAACCAGAATTCCAATCCTCTCCCAGGCGATGAGATAGTGTGGGACCTCGGATGCTCTTTCATCGGTTCCTGTTATATGGGAAAACTCAGTGCCAAATGCTTAATGTTAAGCATTTGCATTTGGCACTGAGTTTTCCCATATAACAGGAACCGATGAAAGAGCATCCGAGGTCCCACACTATCTCATCGCCTGGGAGAGGATTGGAATTCTGGTTGGTTAAATACCCCAGAATTCCTACCTCTCTTATGGCTTTGAAGTATAGCGTAGTGGATACAGCATGCAACTGCCACCTTGTTGGCCAGTGTTCGAGTCTCCTGGTGGGTTGAGTGTCTAAAAAGTTATATATATATATATATATATATATATATATATATATATATATATATATATATATATATATATATATAGATATATATATATATATATATATATATATATATATATATATATATATATATATATATATATATATATATATGTCGTACCTAGTAGCCAGAACACACTTCTCAGCCTACTATGCAAGGCCCGATTTGCCTAATAAGCCAAGTTTTCATGAATTAATTGTTTTTCGACTACCTAACCTACCTAACCTAACCTAACCTAACTTTTTCGGCTACCTAACCCAACCTAACCTATAAAGATAGGATAGGTTAGGTTAGGTAGGGTTGGTTAGGTTCGGTCATATATCTACGTTAATTTTAACTCCAATAAAAAGAAATTAACGTCATACATAATGAAATGGATAGCTCTATCATTTCATAAGAAAAAAAAAAGAGAAAATATATTAATTCAGGAAAACTTGGCTTATTAGGCAAATCGGGCCTTTCATAGTAGGCCGAGAAGTGCATTCTGGCTACTAGGTACGACATATATATATATATATATATATATATATATATATATATATATATATATATATATATAACTGAAAACTCACACCCCAGAAGTGACTCGAACCCATACTCCCAGAAGCAACGCATCTGGTATGTACAAGACGCCTTAATCCACTTGACCATCACGACCGGACATAATGAGGTGATAGCCGAGGCTATATGAACCACCCCACCGCCGGCACTCGGATAGTTATCTTGGGCATAGCATTTTACCAAATCACCTCATTCTTTGGGGCACACGTGAGGAACACAAATTTGAACAAGCCTGAATGGTCCCCAGGACATATGCAACTGAAAACTCACACCCCAGAAGTGACTCGAACCCATACTCCCAGAAGCAACGCATCTGGTATGTACAAGACGCCTTAATCCACTTGACCATCACGACCGGACATAATGAGGTGATAGCCGAGGCTATATGAACCACCCCACCGCCGGCACTCGGATAGTTATCTTGGGCATAGCATTTTACCAAATCACCTCATTCTTTGGGGCACACGTGAGGAACACAAATGCGAACAAGCCTGAATGGTCCCCAGGACATATGCAACTGAAAACTCACACCCCAGAAGTGACTCGAACCCATACTCCCAGAAGCAACGCATCTGGTATGTACAAGACGCCTTAATCCACTTGACCATCACGACCGGACATAATGAGGTGATAGCCGAGGCTATATGAACCACCCCACCGCCGGCACTCGGATAGTTATCTTGGGCATAGCATTTTACCAAATCACCTCATTCTTTGGGGCACACGTGAGGAACACAAATGCGAACAAGCCTGAATGGTCCCCAGGACATATGCAACTGAAAACTCACACCCCAGAAGTGACTCGAACCCATACTCCCAGAAGCAACGCATCTGGTATGTACAAGACGCCAGGTGGGGTGGTTCATATAGCCTCGGCTATCACCTCATTATGTCCGGTCGTGATGGTCAAGTGGATTAAGGCGTCTTGTACATACCAGATGCGTTGCTTCTGGGAGTATGGGTTCGAGTCACTTCTGGGGTGTGAGTTTTCAGTTGCATATGTCCTGGGGACCATTCAGGCTTGTTCGCATTTGTGTTCCTCACGTGTGCCCCAAAGAATGAGGTGATTTGGTAAAATGCTATGCCCAAGATAACTATCCGAGTGCCGGCGGTGGGGTGGTTCATATAGCCTCGGCTATCACCTCATTATGTCCGGTCGTGATGGTCAAGTGGATTAAGGCGTCTTGTACATACCAGATGCGTTGCTTCTGGGAGTATGGGTTCGAGTCACTTTTGGGGTGTGAGTTTTCAGTTGCATATGTCCTGGGGACCATTCAGGCTTGTTCGCATTTGTGTTCCTCACGTGTGCCCCAAAGAATGAGGTGATTTGGTAAAATGCTATGCCCAAGATAACTATCCGAGTGCCGGCGGTGGGGTGGTTCATATAGCCTCGGCTATCACCTCATTATGTCCGGTCGTGATGGTCAAGTGGATTAAGGCGTCTTGTACATACCAGATGCGTTGCTTCTGGGAGTATGGGTTCGAGTCACTTCTGGGGTGTGAGTTTTCAGTTGCATATGTCCTGGGGACCATTCAGGCTTGTTCGCATTTGTGTTCCTCACGTGTGCCCCAAAGAATGAGGTGATTTGGTAAAATGCTATGCCCAAGATAACTATCCGAGTGCCGGCGGTGGGGTGGTTCATATAGCCTCGGCTATCACCTCATTATGTCCGGTCGTGATGGTCAAGTGGATTAAGGCGTCTTGTACATACCAGATGCGTTGCTTCTGGGAGTATGGGTTCGAGTCACTTCTGGGGTGTGAGTTTTCAGTTGCATATGTCCTGGGGACCATTCAGGCTTGTTCGCATTTGTGTTCCTCACGTGTGCCCCAAAGAATGAGGTGATTTGGTAAAATGCTATGCCCAAGATAACTATCCGAGTGCCGGCGGTGGGGTGGTTCATATAGCCTCGGCTATCACCTCATTATGTCCGGTCGTGATGGTCAAGTGGATTAAGGCGTCTTGTACATACCAGATGCGTTGCTTCTGGGAGTATGGGTTCGAGTCACTTCTGGGGTGTGAGTTTTCAGTTGCATATGTCCTGGGGACCATTCAGGCTTGTTCGCATATATATATATATATATATATATATATATTATTAAATATGACCGAAAAAGTAAGATTAATAATTCTAACACGAATTTTCTCAATCTTTCGTACATTACGCTTCACTGTTGGAGGTAAATCAAAAATCACTTCTCCAAAATTCATTTTTATTTCTAGTCTGACGCGACACGGGCGCGTTTCGTAAAACTTATTACATTTTCAAAGACTTCACAAATACACAACTGATTAGAACTTGCGTTTCCCTGATTTTATATCTACATTTGAGTGAGGTGGGAAGGGTGATGTGGCATTACATTTGAGTGAGGTGGGAAGGATGATGTGGCATTAACACAAGACAGAACACTAGGGGATATTAATAGGGTATTAAAAGTATCAACACAAGACAGAACAGAAACAATGGGTATTGAATAGAAGTGTTTGTAGAAAGCCTATTGGTCCATATTTCTTGATGCTTCTATATTGGAGCGGAGTCTTGAGGTGGGTAGAATATAGTTGTGCAATAATTGGCTGTTGATTGCTGGTGTTGACTTCTTGATGTGTAGTGCCTCGCAAACGTCAAGCCGCCTGCTATCGCTGTATCTATCGATGATTTCTGTGTTGTTTACTAGGATTTCTCTGGCGATGGTTTGGTTATGGGAAGAGATTATATGTTCCTTAATGGAGCCCTGTTGCTTATGCATCGTTAAACGCCTAGAAAGAGATGTTGTTGTCTTGCCTATATACTGGGTTTTTTGGAGCTTACAGTCCCCAAGTGGGCATTTGAAGGCATAGACGACATTAGTCTCTTTTAAAGCGTTCTGTTTTGTGTCTGGAAAGTTTCTCATGAGTAGGCTGGCCGTTTTTCTGGTTTTATAGTAAATCGTCAGTTGTATCCTCTGATTTTTGTCTGTAGGGATAACGTTTCTATTAACAATATCTTTCAGGACCCTTTCCTCCGTTTTATGAGCTGTGGAAAAAATGTTCCTGTAAAATAGTCTAATAGGGGGTATAGGTGTTGTGTTAGTTGTCTCTTCAGAGGTTGCATGGCTTTTCACTTTCCTTCTTATGATGTCTTCGATGAAACCATTGGAGAAGCCGTTATTGACTAGGACCTGCCTTACCCTACAGAGTTCTTCGTCGACTTGCTTCCATTCAGAGCTGTGGCTGAGAGCACGGTCGACGTATGCGTTAACAACACTCCTCTTGTACCTGTCAGGGCAGTCGCTGTTGGCATTTAGGCACATTCCTATGTTTGTTTCCTTTGTGTAGACTGCAGTGTGGAAACCTCCGCCCTTTTCCATGACTGTTACATCTAGAAAAGGTAGCTTCCCATCCTTTTCCGTCTCGTAAGTGAAACGCAGCACGGAACTCTGCTCAAATGCCTCCTTCAGCTCCTGCAGATGTCTGACATCAGGTACCTGTGTAAAAATGTCGTCAACATACCTGCAGTATATGGCCGGTTTCAAGTTCATGTCGACTAAGACTTTCTGCTCGATGGTACCCATGTAGAAGTTTGCAAACAGGACACCTAGGGGAGAACCCATGGCGACCCCATCTACTTGCTTATACATGTGCCCATCCGGGCTCAAGAAGGGTGCCTCTTTAGTACAAGCTTGGAGTAGTTTCCTCAGAATACTTTCTGGCATGTCAAGAGGAGTACAGGCTGGATCACGATACACTCTGTCGGCTATCATTCCGATTGTCTCGTCCACAGGTACGTTGGTAAACAGCGATTCTACGTCCAACGAGGCTCTTATCCCTGTGGCCCGTGCGCTCCGCAGTAAGTCCACAAATTCCTTTGGAGACTTCAGGCTGAAGGCGCAAGGAACATAAGGAGTCAGCAGGCCGTTGAGTCGCTTCGCCAGTCTGTACGTGGGTGTGGGTATCTGGCTAATGATTGGCCGAAGTGGGTTTCCAGGCTTGTGCGTCTTGACATTTCCATACGCATATCCAGGTTTATATTCCCCAATGATCTTTGGCAGGTGGAGTCCGGATTTCTTGGCGTTCACAGTTTCGATCAGTTTGTTGACCTTTGCTTTTAATTCGGCTGTAGTGTCCTTCGTTACCCTTTGGAACTTAGTTTGGTCAGAGAGTATGATGTTCATTTTCGCCAGATATTCGTCTTTTTTAAGAATGACATATATTGGCGACTTGTCACCTCTCCTGACAACTATCTCCTTGTTCTCACGAAGGCTTTTAGCTGCCGCTTTAAGCTCGGGGGACAGTATGGTGCTTCTGTAGTTGCCTCGATTCTTTCCTCCTTCTGCAATAAGTTCTGCTTGTAAGGTATCTTTGGTAGTGACCTTCTTTTGTGTCTCGAGGTCGAATATGTCGTCCAACAGAATTTCCAACTCTACTTTCCGGGCCATTCGTGTTAGAATTATTAATCTTACTTTTTCGGTCATATTTAATAATATATGTCTACAGGAAAGACTGCTACCAAAATATACTAATGTTAAAGTGCACGACCCAGCAGCAAGGAATCAAGCCTTCACGATAAAATATCGCCAGGATCTGATTCGTGATCAGATATACAAGGCAGAGAATGAAATCAAAGACAACAAAACGCAACTACTTCATGCTACAAACGAGTGGAGAAATAGCAACATCGACCATAGTATCCGTACCCGCATTGAACAACACCTCGACATCCTCACAGACCAACATCACCTCAGCACTGAAACAAGGATTATCAAGAAACTAACAACATTATATGGAGGACCTATGGCAATTCCACGACCAAGAGATGGCTTCCTGAACCTTGCAGGAATTAACCTCACTGAGGACCAAGTCACTCTCCTAAATCTGGGCATAAACTGTCATGTTATGTCCAGACCGAGTGAAATGGCCCGGAAAGTAGAGTTGGAAATTCTGTTGGACGACATATTCGACCTCGAGACACAAAAGAAGGTCACTACCAAAGATACCTTACAAGCAGAACTTATTGCAGAAGGAGGAAAGAATCGAGGCAACTACAGAAGCACCATACTGTCCCCCGAGCTTAAAGCGGCAGCTAAAAGCCTTCGTGAGAACAAGGAGATAGTTGTCAGGAGAGGTGACAAGTCGCCAATATATGTCATTCTTAAAAAAGACGAATATCTGGCGAAAATGAACATCATACTCTCTGACCAAACTAAGTTCCAAAGGGTAACGAAGGACACTACAGCCGAATTAAAAGCAAAGGTCAACAAACTGATCGAAACTGTGAACGCCAAGAAATCCGGACTCCACCTGCCAAAGATCATTGGGGAATATAAACCTGGATATGCGTATGGAAATGTCAAGACGCACAAGCCTGGAAACCCACTTCGGCCAATCATTAGCCAGATACCCACACCCACGTACAGACTGGCGAAGCGACTCAACGGCCTGCTGACTCCTTATGTTCCTTGCGCCTTCAGCCTGAAGTCTCCAAAGGAATTTGTGGACTTACTGCGGAGCGCACGGGCCACAGGGATAAGAGCCTCGTTGGACGTAGAATCGCTGTTTACCAACGTACCTGTGGACGAGACAATCGGAATGATAGCCGACAGAGTGTATCGTGATCCAGCCTGTACTCCTCTTGACATGCCAGAAAGTATTCTGAGGAAACTACTCCAAGCTTGTACTAAAGAGGCACCCTTCTTGAGCCCGGATGGGCACATGTATAAGCAAGTAGATGGGGTCGCCATGGGTTCTCCCCTAGGTGTCCTGTTTGCAAACTTCTACATGGGTACCATCGAGCAGAAAGTCTTAGTCGACATGAACTTGAAACCGGCCATATACTGCAGGTATGTTGACGACATTTTTGCACAGGTACCTGATGTCAGACATCTGCAGGAGCTGAAGGAGGCATTTGAGCAGAGTTCCGTGCTGCGTTTCACTTACGAGACGGAAAAGGATGGGAAGCTACCTTTTCTAGATGTAACAGTCATGGAAAAGGGCGGAGGTTTCCACACTGCAGTCTACACAAAGGAAACAAACATAGGAATGTGCCTAAATGCCAACAGCGACTGCCCTGACAGGTACAAGAGGAGTGTTGTTAACGCATACGTCGACCGTGCTCTCAGCCACAGCTCAGAATGGAAGCAAGTCGACGAAGAACTCTGTAGGGTAAGGCAGGTCCTAGTCAATAACGGCTTCTCCAATGGTTTCATCGAAGACATCATATGAAGGAAAGTGAAAAGCCATGCAACCTCCGAAGAGACAACTAACACAACACCTATACCCCCTATTAGACTATTTTACAGGAACTTCTTTTCCACAGCTCATAAAACAGAGGAAAGGGTCCTGAAAGATATTGTTAATAGAAACGTTATCCCTACAGACAAAAATCAGAGGATACAACTGACGATTTACTATAAAACCAGAAAAACGGCCAGCCTACTCATGAGAAACTCTCCAGACACGAAACAGAACGCTTTAAAAGAGACTAACGTCGTCTATGCCTTCAAATGCCCACTTGGGGACTGTAAGCTCCAAAAAACCCAGTATATAGGCAAGACAACAACATCTCTTTCTAGGCGTTTAACGATGCATAAACAACAGGGCTCCATTAAGGAACATATAATCTCTTCCCATAACCAAACCATCGCCAGAGAAATCCTAGTAAACAACACAGAAATCATCGATAGATACAGCGATAGCAGGCGGCTTGACGTTTGCGAGGCACTACACATCAAGAAGTCAACACCAGCAATCAACAGCCAATTATTGCACAACTATATTCTACCCACCTCAAGACTCCGCTCCAATATAGAAGCATCAAGAAATATGGACCAATAGGCTTTCTACAAACACTTCTATTCAATACCCATTGTTTCTGTTCTGTCTTGTGTTGATACTTTTAATACCCTATTAATATCCCCTAGTGTTCTGTCTTGTGTTAATGCCACATCATCCTTCCCACCTCACTCAAATGTAATGCCACATCACCCTTCCCACCTCACTCAAATGTAGATATAAAATCAGGGAAACGCAAGTTCTAATCAGTTGTGTATTTGTGAAGTCTTTGAAAATGTAATAAGTTTTACGAAACGCGCCCGTGTCGCGTCAGACTAGAAATAAAAATGAATTTTGGAGAAGTGATTTTTGATTTACCTCCAACAGTGAAGCGTAATGTACGAAAGATTGAGAAAATTCGTGTTAGAATTATTAATCTTACTTTTTCGGTCATATTTAATAATATATGTCTACAGGAAAGACTGCTACCAAAATATACTAATATATATATATATATATATATTATATATATATTATATATATATATATGTCGTACCTAGTAGCCAGAACTCACTTTTCAGCCTACAATGCAAGGCCCGATTTGCCTAATAAGCCAAATTTTCATGAATTAATATATTTTCTCTAACTTTTTTCTTATGAAATGATAAAGCAACCCATTTCATTATGTAAGAGGTCAATTTTTTTTTATTGGAGTTAAAATTAACGTAGATATATGACCGAACCTAACCAACCCTACCTAACCTAACCTAACCTATCTCTATAGGTTAGGTTAGGTTAGGTAGCCAAAAAAGTTAGGTTAGGTTAGGTTAGGTAGGTTAGGTAGTCGAAAAGCAGTTAATTCATGAAAACTTGGCTTATTAGGCAAATCGGGCCTTGCATAGTAGGCTCAGAAGTGAGTTCTGGCTACTAGGTACGACATATATATATATATATATATATATATATATATATATATATATATATATATATATATATATATATATATATGTCGTACCTAATAGCCAGAACACACTTCTCAGCCTACTATTCAAGGCCCGATTTGCCTAATAAGCCAAGTTTTCATGAATTAATGTTTTTTCGTCTACCTAACCTACCTAACCTAACCTAACCTAGCTTTTTTTGGCTACCTAACCTAACCTTACCTATAAATATAGGTTAGGTTAGGTTAGGTAGGGTTGGTTAGGTTCGGTCATATATCTACGTTAATTTTAACTCCAATAAAAAAAAATTGACCTCATACATAGAGAAAAGGGTTGCTTTATCATTTCATAAGAAAAAAATTATAGTAAATATATTAATTCAGGAAAACTTGGCTTATTAGGCAAATCGGGCCTTGAATAGTAGGCTGAGAAGTGAGTTCTGGCTACTAGGTACGACATATATATATATATATATATATATATATATATATATATATATATATATGTATATATATATATATATATATATATGTCGTACCTAGTAGCCAGAACGCACTTCTCAGCCTACTATGCAGGGCCCGATTTGCCTAATAAGCCAAGTTTTCCTGAATTAATATATTTTCACAATTTTTTTTCTTATGAAATGATAAAGCTACCCATTTCATTATGTTTGAGGTCAATTTTGTTTTATTGTAGTTAAAATTAACGTAGATATATGACCGAACCTAACCAACCCTACCTAACCTAACCTATCTTTATAGGTTAGGTTGGGTTAGGTAGCTGAAAAAGGTAGGTTAGGTTAGGTTAGGTAGGTTTGGTAGTGGATAAAACATTATTTCATGAAAACTTGGCTTATTAGGCAAATCAGGCCTTGCATAATAGGCTGAAAAGTGCGTTCTGGCTACTAGGTACGACGGTATATACATATATATATATATATATATATATATATATATATATATATATATATATATATATATATATATATATATATATAAATATATATATATATATATATATATATATATATATACATATATATATATATATACGGTATATACATATATATATATATATATATATATATATATATATATATATATATATATATATATTATTTTATTTTTTTTATAAACCTAGAAGGGGTACCACCTCTGGTGCAAGTGTAGGGACCCATAGCCTCGGAGAAGAAAATAAAGAGTACTCAGAGAAGACCTTGTGGATCCTCACTGAACACTTTGATATTTTCTTCTCCTACCACCCCTATTCTTTTGGTATGTGTGTATATTTATCTAACTTTATTTGAAAATGTCATTACACAAAAAAAGTTACAATATTGATTACATGCAGGGTACAAGGCTGCTTGTCACAAGTTGAACAGCTCCTCCAGCTCCTCAGATGGCGGGCAGGAACCATGGATGCAGTGAGCATTTCCTCTTTGGATTGCCACACTAAGGCGCTGAAAAAGAAAACTGGCAGCTCTAGGGTCTCTAGTTGTTTCGATTAGCTTATACCCCAACTCCTTCAAAAAGCTAGCAGCACTTTTACCCCAGGCACCAAGTGTCTCTGAGGCAATGGGGACAAAATTGTAGTGGTGCTCAAGGTCTCTGTATTTACGTGACTTGGCCGCTTCCCGGTGATTGGCAGCTCCTCCTGCTTGTGTAGCACTGAAGTCAACATAGGTATTCGCTAAAGTTGAAACGCAAGTGTAGTCCCACACCAACTGTCTACCATACTTCCAGGGGTTCACCGTGATTCCGTCTGGGCGACCGACAGGCTCATCAGAGTTGCGGGACATTAGGTAACGGGGCTCTCTCTCTGCTGGACAACCGGCTGTGGTAAGGCTTCTCTTAATAATGTCATTGACCTCGCCGTGTCTTGCATGCCATCCTCCTGTCCTTTGGCAGACTATTGCTGACTATTGACGACTGTCACAATAGGTACTGTCTAAACAGGAGGATGGGTTGAAGAGACAGACAATAGATAGTTGGATGGGTAGATTGATGGACAGGTTGATGGATAGATAGGCTGAAAATATGAGTAGATGGATGAGAACACGAGTAGATAGATGGATAGAAGAAAAAAATAGATCGATATTCAGATGAGTAAATGGATGATTGGATGGATAAATGGAAGGATAGATGAATGTATAGAATTATAGATAGATGGAAGAATAAAGAGAAATACCAATGGGCGGAAATTCTGACTGATGGATAGATTGATGGATGGACGGAAAGATATAGAGGGATAGATGTATGAATAGATAGATTGATTGTTATCCTGCATATAATAGAACCCGAATCCTCGAGAGGGAGATCGTTGTCGAGAACCAGCGAGGAAGAACCGTGCCTCCAGATGAAGATGAGACACACATCACGCTGAGAACTCCAGAGAGCCTTGACGGAGGTGGTGGGGAGCGCGGGGCCGAGGTCCTGACCAGCGACCATGTACCAATACATATTTCTTGACATAAACACGTCCCCTGTTGATTAAATCTGGCTACAACTACGCAGAGTTACAACCACCAATCTGTGAACTGTGGCCTTGGGCCCTGACAGCGTCTATAAACCAGTTGAGAGTAATGTTGCAGTGAGAGTGACTTGTGGCTGGTGCAATAACTGGTCCCCTTGTCTCTCTGTCCTCCTCCTCTTCTACTCACCCACTCTCCCTCTGTCTCTGTCTCACTTTCTCTCTCTCTCTCTCTCTCTCTCTCTCTCTCTCTCTCTCTCTCTCTCTCTCTCTCTCTCTCTCTCTCTCTCTCTCTCTCTCATAGACCAATAACTCTGAGCCTGCATCTTTGGTAATGTCTCGATCCACCAAATATATCCATATGTCTGACAACCATTGTGTTACCACCACCAGTGTGCTGTAGGAGAGAAGGTTAGCACTCCCCTGTATAAGGACGGACAACACATCCCGGAGGGGAGCCGGTGGCCGAGCGGACAGCACGCTGGACACATGATCCTGTGGTCCCGGGTTCGATCCCGGGCACCAGCGAGAAACGATGGGCAAAGTTTCTTTCACCCTGAATGCCCCTGTTACCTAGCAGTAAATAGGTACCTGGGAGTTAGTCAGCTGTCACGTGCTGCTTCCTGGTGTGCGTGTTTGTGTGTGTGTGTGTGTGGTGTGAGAAAAAATAGTAGTAGTAGAAACAATTGATTGACAGTTGAGAGACGGGAAAGAGCAGTTGAGAAAGTTGAGAAAGAGCAGAGCTGAACCCCCGCAAGCACAACTAGGTGAGATGCGTTACTGAGGCTCAGCACCGCATGTGCGTTGCTGAGCCACAGCAACATTTCCCCTGTCTCCCAGTCTTCCCCACCATTCCCCCCCTCCCGTCCAATCGTCCTCCCAACCATTCCTGATTCCCCCGTCCCACTCGTCCTCTCCGTCATTCACCCCTCCCCCTTCCCTTTTTCCTCCACATCATCTCCCACTCCCCCATCCCCTCGTCTTCCAAACAATTCCCTCCTCCCTATGCCCCTTTTTCCTCCCCACCATTCCCTACTCCCATGTCCCTTTGTCCTCCCCCACCATTCTCAATCCCCCCGTCACCTCGACCTCATCATCCCCAACTCTCCCGTCCACTGGTCCTCCCCTCCATTACCCCCGTCCCCTTTCCCCACGTCCTCCCCACCATCCCCCACTCCCATCGCCTCGTCCTCCTCACAATTCCCCACTCCCTCCTCCGATGCATTCCCAAATGATCTGATGTTCCCATCAGAAAATTGGGAACATCAAATGATCTGATGTTCCCATCAATGAAAAAATGAGAACAGTTAAAAAACGAAATTAAAAAAATTTAATAAATAAATAACTAAACTATATTCATGAAATGAACGGTATGGTAAACAATGCAGCTCAATTCCAAGGCAAATCACACGAAGTATTTAAATCAAAACGTAAATAAATCAAAATCTTTGAAAATTAAATTTATCTATGCAAATGGAAACATTGAAATGGAATCGCAACATATTTAGTATAGGGTGTGTTGCTCTTACGTGCAACAGATGGCGCTGTTTTTCAAAAAAATATGGTTTAACTGTCACATGTTCTATACTTATACTCACGAAATGAACGGTAAGGTAAACAAGACCGTTCAATTCCAACGCAGTCACACAAAATAGTTCAATCAAAATTAAAAAAAAATCGGAATCTATGAACATTTAATATATCAATGCAATCGGAAACATTGAAATGGAATAGTAACATATTTAATATAGCGAGAGTTGCTCTTACCTGCATCAAATGGTGTGTTTTTTTTAAATCATGTTTTATCTATCACAGGTTTGGCATCTATATAGTAGGTATAAAAAATCAC
Organism: Procambarus clarkii; assembly: GCF_040958095.1. Lineage (NCBI taxonomy): Eukaryota > Metazoa > Arthropoda > Malacostraca > Decapoda > Cambaridae > Procambarus > Procambarus clarkii. Next base: position 29,077,065 of record NC_091213.1, on the reverse strand, counting down.
GTGCATATTCGAATGGAATGTTGTGTCAAAATTTCAAAGCAATCAGTAAAAAAAAATTTGGAGATTGCAGCATGTGTTGCTCTTTCGTCCAACATTGGTTTAAAAAAAATACATGTTTTTTCCTGTCACAGGTGAGGCATGTATATAGTAGGTGTATAAAAACACGCACCTATTCGAATGCAACATTGTGTCAAAATTTCAAAGCAATCAGTAAAGAGGTTTCGAAAAATTTCTCTGACATGGAAAACATGAAAAAATACAGTTTTTCATGAAAAGCATGTTTTTCTCGTCACAGACGTGACATCTATATAGTATGTATATAAAATCCCGTTCGGATGCAAATGGAACATTGTGCGAAAAATTTATAGCAATCGGTGAAGAACTTTCGGAGATTAGCGATTTTGAACAAACGTTTACATTTTTATTTATATAGATGACATAATTAAATATTCGTTAGGAAATACTAATGTTAATTTATGAAACAATTTACCAGATAACATGAGAGACGTGGTATTGCTGGAGTGTTATAAGCGAGGATTACATATATACAGGAACACGTTCAGTGGGCTGTATATAGCTTACCTCGGGTGGCCTAATTGGTTTAGGCAGTTTAATTTATTCTTGTGAGCTAAGGCTATTTGCTGGACTAGGATGTGTTAACATGAGGGACTCCCATGAATGGCTAGCAAGAGTAAAAGCTTCCTTACACTAGAAGACATTACTGGTGGTGCAGGTACCAGCTTGGGTCACCCCACTCATCCTTCACTCTCCCTTAACACCAATATTTACAGGTTTCCTCTTTACATGACGATGGTGTGAATGGCGCTCCCGGGCCGGGTCTCAATGTGCGGCATTCACCTCTTTCAGCGTCACACTCGTCACGTTGAAAGCTGCCTGGCAGTCGTGGCCAGTGGTCGTCTCACTGCCTGGCAGTCGTGGCTAGTGGTCGTGACACTGCCTGGTAGTCGTGACCAGTGGTCGTGTCACTGCCTGGTAGTCGTGGCCAGTGGTCGTCTCACTGCCTGGTAGTCGTGGCCAGTGGTCGTCTCACTGCCTGGTAGTCGTGGCCAGTGGTCGTGTCACTGTCTGGTAGTCGTGGCCAGTGGTCGTGTCACTGCCTGGTAGTCGTGGCCAGTGGTCGTGTCACTGCCTGGTAGTCGTGGCCAGTGGTCGTGTCACTGTCTGGTAGTCGTGGCCAGTGGTCGTGTCACTGCCTGGAAGTCGTGGCCAGTGGTCGTGTCACTGCCTGGTAGTCGTGGCCAGTGGTCGTGTCACTGTCTGGTAGTCGTGGCCAGTGGTCGTCTCACTGTCTGGTAGTCGTGGCCAGTGGTCGTGTCACTGCCTGGTAGTCGTGTCCAGTGGTCGTTTCACTGTCTGGTAGTCGTGGCCAGTGGTCGTGTCACTGCCTGGTAGTCGTGGCCAGTGGTCGTGACACTGCCTGGTAGTCGTGGCCAGTGGTCGTGACACTGACTGGTAGTCGTGGCCAGTGGTCGTGTCACTGCCTGGTAGTCGTGGCCAGTGGTCGTGTCACTGCCTGGTAGTCGTGGCCAGTGGTCGTGTCACTGTCTGGTAGTCGTGGCCAGTGGTCGTCTCACTGTCTGGTAGTCGTGGCCAGTGGTCGTGTCACTGCCTGGTAGTCGTGTCCAGTGGTCGTGTCATTGCCTGGTAGTCGTGGCCAGTGGTCGTGTCACTGCCTGGTAGTCGTGGCCAGTGGTCGTCTCACTGTCTGGTAGTCGTGGCCAGTGGTCGTCTCACTGCCTGGTAGTCGTGGCCTCACAACCTAACATTACTTGCAATTTCGTCATCAGAGTGAAGGCCATTGCCAGCATCCAATAACGAAACGTGGAATGACGGAGCACTGTTTCATATGGTTGATACCTGTGACCGAGAGGCTTGACGGGACACTTCGGGAGCTCATATCTACCATTGAGAGCACACGAGTGACTGACCTGTCTCGCTATACCTGAGTGGAAGTTCTGCTCCTGATATCGATGACTGTCTACATTGTTTGACAGGTCACCGGTCTCCTTATGCCCGTAACTGTCCAAGTGATGCGAAGACAGGAGTTCCCAGCATGCTCAATTTGGAGCTATCAATTTTAGAACCAGTAAATATACATTTTACAGTTTTATTTCCCCCGGCAATAAACAGTTCCTAGAGCTATCACGACTGTCCTATAACGCCAAAATACGCACATTATTCAGTCATTTACTCAACCTTCGACTCTACCATGACAATGTGCTGTCTCAACACGACCGCAATTTACACACATGGATCTCAAATCTAAAAAGACATTGAACCCTGTGTCACCAGTGATGTGGGGATCCCACATTACTGCTTCAAGCAAAAATAGCGACTACAATACCGTTTAGCAATATCCACAGCAGAATTACCTGTTTAGTACCATTTTCTAACAATAATATCTACAATACCAACTGGGGACTGCACAATCGGCAGTGACATAATGAGGTTCAAGTCATCACATACTGTTCACATGGATCCAAAGTCAAAGTCATTCCTTTCCTGCCGCTTTTCCACTAACACTGTTCAGAAGGATATGACATATCTCTATGATGTGTGCCGGCACACTATGGAATATTCCAAAAATAATTTGTAGATGAATTAGCAAAACCAATTCACTTTACATCATCCAATTCCCTATACTACAAAAGTGGCCCTAAAATCCACCATGACCCAGATCTTTGCAGTGAAATGAAAACAAGTTCTTCAACATACTAATTCATCTCTCGTATCAGGAACGGTTGAGGGCCACAGGGCTAAAAACACTAGACCAGACATGACAAGTCGGATCTCATCGAAACCTTTAAAATACTAACAATTTGGAGGATGTTGATCCGAGCAATTTCTTCAAAAGGTCAGATGTAACACGAACGAGGAGACGCGGTTTCAAGCTTAACAAGCCACAATGAAGGTAAGAACTGAGAACAGGAGATCCTTTCTCACCCATAGGGTTATAAGCCCATGGAACCCTATAAGCCCTATAAGCCCATGGAACAGCGGGGTAATCCTAGCAGAAAGTTATTTGTTTTTATTCTTTGTGAATATTTAACTTGTTTTTTATTTACTTGATATTTTTTAGTTTAATTATTTATTATTCTAAATGAATTATGATTCTAAGTAGTGGACAGTATGTAAATTTAGCCTACCAAGCTTTACCTACATATAGTTGGGCGTAAATGTTCACAGTTGGTGGAGATAAAAAAAAAAACATTAATATTTACTTTCAATTTCATATAAATTATACCATATATGGTGACTTATAACTATCTATAGTAAGGTTAGTACAAAGTTATACATGGCCTTAGCTGTATGGTTCATATGGCCTGATTAGACTTTATGTGGTCCCAACATCTGTTAGTGTGTGGCTACATGTGGCCCAGGTGCCGGGCCATGCCATGGCGCCTAAAATGGCGTCTTTGGGGCAGCAAGGGTATGCGAGAAGCCACAGGTTATAGGTGGCCAGCTCCACTAATATCTCCAGGTCACAAACTTACCTGCCAAAGAATTGAGCTATAAAATTGCTCATTAACATATATGGTTCAGGTGTGACATGAAATATCAGTGTATAGCGAGACAGGTGAGCCACTCGTGTGCTCACAGTGGTAGATATGAGCTCCCGAAGTGTCCCGTCAAGCCTCTCGGTCACAGGTATCAACCATATGAAACAGCGCTCCGTCATTAGACGTTTCGTTATTGGATGCTGGCAATGGCCTTCACTCTGATGACGAAATTGCAAGTAATGTTAGGTTGTGAGGCCACGACTACCAGGCAGTGAGACGACCACTGGCCACGACAACCAGGCAGTGAGACGACCACTGGCCACGACTACCAGGCAGTGAGACGACCACTGGCCACGACTACCAGGCAGTGACACGACCACTGGCCACGACTACCAGGCAGTGACACGACCACTGGCCACGACTACCAGGCAGTGACACGACCACTGGCCACGACTACCAGGCAGTGACACGACCACTGGCCACGACTACCAGGCAGTGACACGACCACTGGCCACGACTACCAGGCAGTGACACGACCACTGGCCACGACTACCAGGCAGTGTCACGACCACTGGCCACGACTACCAGGCAGTGTCACGACCACTGGCCACGACTACCAGGCAGTGAGACGACCACTGGCCACGACTACCAGGCAGTGACACGACCACTGGCCACGACTACCAGGCAGTGACACGACCACTGGCCACGACTACCAGGCAGTGACACGACCACTGACCACGACTACCAGGCAGTGACACGACCACTGGCCACGACTACCAGGCAGTGACACGACCACTGGCCACGACTACCAGGCAGTGACACGACCACTGACCACGACTACCAGGCAGTGACAAAAGTAGTACAAAAGTTCTGTCTGAGCATGTGAATGGTCAGAACTTCAGTAAGATTCAGCGAGAAGGTAAGAAATTTGCAGTGCATAATGTAACTAAAGCATTGTCATCTATAGGAACTGTAAATATAACGAAAAATTTAGATTTAATGGAATTCAATTAAACATGTTTAAGTTAACTGTTCCCAAGTGTTCACAGATTAATGTCTTTTACTTGAAATATCTTCCACTGCAGAAAATTGTCATTTTTGCAAAATCTCAGTCATTCTGATCTTTAAACTTGCATATACGCTTAATGCCAATATTAGTCAACTTGTGTACTCATGTGACATAAACTGTTAATGTTGACCTTATACTGACACCAACTTCTTCATCCAATACTCTGTGGAAGATCTTTAAACAGGAATAAAGATGTCAATAAGTTAATGATTGGGAGAGTTGATGAGATGGTAAGTGAATCATCCGCGTCATTTAACGAATTGCTAATCTTATTCCTTTGCCTATCACATAATTTAATACCTAAATTTAGACTTACTTCAGTATGCGTTTCCTTTAATTTTCTTCATACTTGTATATTGACGATAGCTGTATACAACATTTTCTTGGTGATGGGTCAATGGTTAATGCTGAAGAAACAAGTTCAAGGGAGATTGACCCTAACACAGTGAAAATATAAATTTTAAGAACGTTGAAGGTCATCACTGTTATTATAAGAGAAAGTTATACGTGGGCAAGCGACCTTAGCTTGGCAACTATTTGTAAGGTACATAACTGCTGTCTTCTTTCTTGGGCTCTCTATATTAGAAATTATACAAAACGGGATTTTTTGCTGAGAATCAGTTAATTGTTTGAACCTCAATTTTACTAAATGTAAATAGAATCTAAAGCGGACATAACTTCAATTAACTGGATACAAAGAATGATGACAAAGTTCAGCACAAGAATTAGAAAAAAAACACATGAGGGATTAGGAAAACATTTTTTCTTCGGTGAAGTGAAAGTGGTGACATGAATGAAGTACTGAAATAGATGAAAGAAAATAATAATAAGATGTTAAATATATCAGCACTAAACAGAACATGATACAGTAGAGACAAAACTGAATATGTATATTCAAAGACCAGCTGTACCCGGCCACGCGTTGCTCTGGTTCAGCAACGCATGTGCGTTGCTGAACTACAACAACATTCCCCTGACTCCCAGTTTTCCCAGCCATTCCTCCCCTCCCGTCCCATCGTCCTCAAACCATTCTTGACTTCCCCGTCCTCTCGTCCTCCCCACTATTCCCCCCTCCCCCATCTCTTTTTCTTCCCCATCATCCCCCTCTCCACCATCCCCTCGTCCTCCTAACCATTCCCCTCTCCACTGTCTCTTTGTCCTCCCCACCATCTCCCACTCCCCCGTCCCCTCGTCTTCCAAACAATTCCCTCCTCCCCTTTCTTCTTTATCAAAATAAAGTCTTTGTGAACTAAGGCTAAGTCGAAGACCTGGTTACCAACCTCGCAAGTCTCAAAGAAAAGGAAGACGAATAATAATAAGAAAGAGTTTAGCCAGTATGACAATGTTACAAAGTCTCAGAGGATGAATTTCCTCTAAAGGAAGTAATAATAGACCCTCACCTCCGTGATCAGCTCTACCACGGAGCCCTACTGGAGAAGGAATAAGCGCGTGGGAGGAGACCCCGGACGTAAAGGGGGTTTTTAAGAGCACCGTTATACAGTGAAGGGTGTGACGGAGACCCTCCAACTACCCATATTGGTACACTATATTATATACCAGAGTGAGCTTAGAGAAAACATATCTCCCTGTTAGCTCGGTCCGGCCATAATGACTCTGTCATCTTACCATCGTTCGTCACACTCACCCTCCCCTGCCGGTCAGTGATCTTACTCAGGACTCATTAATGTTACTCATGACTCACCACATGCAACGGGATTATCCTGGTGGCCAAGTAATACATACAAATCCACATATCTAGGGAAGACAGGTGATATAACGGACACAATGACAGAGGCAAACAAGACACAAGTGAACCAGGCAGGTGAGTAACGAACAGAATGACAGACTGACGGGAGGACAATAGACAGATGATTGTGGTTACCTTTCCTTGCAATGATTTCGGGGCTCAACGTCCGCGCGGCCCGGTCCTCGATCAGGCCTCCTACACATGGTGTCAGGTGTCACCGTAGCGACTGTATGTGTTGTCCGTCCTTATACAGGGGAGTGCTAACCTTCTCTCCTACAGCACACTGGTGGTGGTAACACAATGGTTGTCAGACATATGGAAATATGGGTATCGAGGCATACACAAAGATGCAGGCTCATAGTTATTGGTCTGCGTATCAGGGGAGAGAGAGAGAGAGAGAGAGAGAGAGAGAGAGAGAGAGAGAGAGAGAGAGAGAGAGAGAGAGAGAGAGAGAGAGAGAGAGAGAGAGGGAGAGAGAGAGAGAGAGAGAGAGAGAGAGAGAGAGAGAGAGAGAGAGAGAGAGAGAGAGAGAGAGAGAGAGAGAGAGAGAGAGAGAGAGAGAGAGAGAGAGAGAGAGAGAGAGAGAGAGAGAGAGACAGAGAGAGAGAGAGAGACAGAGAGAGAGAGAGGGAGAGAGAGAGAGAGAGAGAGAGAGAGAGACATAGAGAGAGAGACAGAGAGAGAGAGAGAGAGAGAGAGAGAGAGAGAGAGAGAGAGAGAGAGAGAGAGAGAGAGAGAGAGAGAGAGAGAGAGAGAGAGAGAGAGAGAGAGGGAGAGAGAGAGAGAGAGACAGAGAGAGAGAGACAGAGAGAGAGAGAGAGAGAGAGAGAGAGAGAGAGAGAGAGAGAGAGAGAGAGAGAGAGAGAGAGAGAGGGAGAGAGAGAGAGAGAGAGAGAGAGAGAGAGAGAGAGAGAGAGAGAGAGAGAGAGAGAGAGAGAGAGAGAGAGAGAGAGAGAGAGAGAGAGAGGGAGAGAGAGAGAGAGAGAGAGACAGAGAGAGAGAGAGAGAGAGAGAGAGAGAGAGAGAGAGAGAGAGAGAGAGAGAGAGAGAGAGAGAGAGAGAGAGAGAGACAGAGAGAGAGAGAGAGAGAGAGAGAGAGAGAGAGAGAGAGAGAGAGAGAGAGAGAGAGAGAGAGAGAGACAGAGAGAGAGAGAGAGAGAGAGAGAGAGAGAGAGAGAGAGAGAGAGAGAGAGAGAGAGAGAGAGAGAGAGAGAGAGAGAGAGAGAGAGAGAGACAGAGAGAGACAGAGAGAGACAGAGAGAGAGAGAGAGAGAGAGAGAGAGAGAGAGAGAGAGAGAGAGAGAGAGAGAGAGAGAGAGAGAGAGAGAGAGAGAGAGAGAGAGAGAGAGACAGAGAGAGAGAGAGAGAGAGAGAGAGAGAGAGAGAGAGAGAGAGAGAGAGAGAGAGAGAGAGAGAGAGAGAGAGAGAGAGAGAGAGAGAGAGAGAGAGAAAGTAAGACAGAGACAGAGGGAGAGTGGGTGAGTAGAAGAGGAGGAGGACAGAGAGACAAGGGGACCAGTTATTGCACCAGCCACAAGTCACTCTCACTGCAACATTACTCTCAACTGGTTTATAGACGCTGTCAGGGCCCAAGGCCACAGTTCACAGATTGGTGGTTGTAACTCTGCGTAGTTGTAGCCAGATTTAATCAACAGGGGACGTGTTTATGTCAAGAAATATGTATTGGTACATGGTCGCTGGTCAGGACCTCGGCCCCGCGCTCCCCACCACCTCCGTCAAGGCTCTCTGGAGTTCTCAGCGTGATGTGTGTCTCATCTTCACCTGGAGGCACGGTTCTTCCTCACTGGTTCTCCACCACGATCGCCCTCTCCAGGATTCGGGTTCTATTATATGCAGGATAACAATCCATCTATCTATTCATACACCTATCCCTCCATAGATCTTTCCGTCCATCAATCAATCTATCTATCAGTCTGAACATCTGTCCATCAGTCTGTACATTTATCCATCAGTCTGTACATTTATCCATCAGTCTGTACATTTATCCATCAGTCTGTACATTTATCCATCAGTCTGTACATTTATCCATCAGTCTGTACATTTATCCATCAGTCTGTACATTTATCCATCAGTCTGTACATTTATCCATCAGTCTGTACATTTATCCATCAGTCTGTACATTTATCCATCAATCTGTACATTTATCCATCAGTCTGTACATTTATCCATCAGTCTGTACATTTATCCATCAGTCTGTACATTTATCCATCAATCTGTACATTTATCCATCAGTCTGTACATTTATCCATCAGTCTGTACATTTATCCATCAATCTGTACATTTATCCATCAGTCTGTACATTTATCCATCAGTCTGTACATTTATCCATCAGTCTGTACATTTATTCATCAATCTGTACATTTATCCATCAGTCTGTACATTTATCCATCAGTCTGTACATTTATCCATCAGTCTGTACATTTATCCATCAGTCTGTACATTTATCCATCAGTCTGTACATTTATCCATCAGTCTGTACATTTATCCATTGATTTGTCTCTCTTTTCATCCATCTATCTTTAGATCTATCCATCAATCTATCCTTCCATCTGTCCGTCCAATCATCCATCTACTCATCTAAATATCTATCTAGTTTTTCTTCTATCCATCTATCTACTCATGTTCTCATCCATCAACTCCATCTATCAATCTATCCATCCATCTATCAATCTATCCATCCGTCTATCAATCCAACTATTCATCTGTCAGTCCAGCCATCTACCCATCCAACTATCTACTTTCTGTCAGTCTCTTCATCCCATCCTCCTGTTTAGACAGTACCTATTGTGACAGTCATCAATAGTCACCAATTCGTACGTACTTAGCATTTAGATAGTAGTATACTGGCTAGTAAGAAATTATTTTAAAATAAATAAAACTAAAAACAAACTTTAATATTCCTAGACCTATTATAGCACACATATGTACTATATTAGGCCTGAGATATCGTGTATTAGGTCTAGGAAGGTCAGTCCATCCATCCAGTAATGGTTAGATTAGTTTCACAAAGCTGCACAAGTAAAAATTTGTTTTCCGGTTTGTCCAAGTCATTAGTTTAGATTTCTACTTTCTAATTTCGTTGTTCGTCGGTATATATTCTATAGTCCTCATCGTTTCTTAAACTACGACCAAAACAGGAGGATGGGCTGGTCTCTTTCTGTGTGTCTGTCTCCACCTCTGCCTCCCTCTGTGTCTCGAGCTCTATTTCTCTCTGTAAGTCTGCCTCTGTCTCTGTCTCTCTCTCTCTCTCTCTCTCTCTCTCTCTCTCTCTCTCTCTCTCTCTCTCTCGTATACAAAATATAATTGTCCACTATTGGTGTGTGTTGTCGTCAGTAAGACACACGCCAATAGTGTGTCGGTGTCAAGTGCTCAATAATAGAGTCCCTATTTACTCTGAGATAATGGTGTGGCTTTTGAAACCTTTCAAGCTGTTGGATGATCGTCTGCTTCACGCGACTACATGTGAATTATAGAAAGAAGGAAATGTGTACATTTCCCATAAGTGAATAATGCCGTATATTACTATAAGACAAAATTGTTTTCAAACTTTTCTTCTCAAAATATTTAACTGTGTAGCCAGCAAGCAGTGTAACAATTCGTCATAGGGGTCTAAATGCTACCCTGACACGCTGTTTCCTTTTGAATTCTGGCGGCCTCGACCAGCCTTTGTTCATCACGGACCCTAGACCATTCCCTCTGTTAACTTGGGTGAGGCTAGCCCCAAGTGTCTGGCCTTCAACATTGGACACACAGATAAACATTCTCTCTTATGCCTATAAGAGAGAATGTCGTTTGTACACACATAGAGACAGAAACAGAGATGGGTGGTGTTGACATATGTTTGGATGCGGCATACGTTCCTAATTATTATCCCTAATTCACATATTTTTTCTTGGATTTGTTATTGGTGAAATTATACCAGGTCGACCAAGGCACCTTGACCTGGGTGCCGGATCGACCCGCTCACCGGGTGACACTGCAGTTGGTCTGTCCCAGCTGGATTGCTTCCGAGCTTCAGATGAGGCTGGGTAAATTTTCTCATTTCAGCGACACAATTCACTTGTATGAGAGTACACGAGACACAATTGTAACACATTACCTTTCACAAACACGCAAGCTGATTATATCAGAATGAACTCCTCCCGTGTAAAGTTCAAACCTAGACTGACAGGAGCAATAAAACTCTTTGACAGGTCCAGTACTCTGATCTAGTGGCTTCTAGACTGTTAAGAGTCAATGGAAGCCGAAGCTATTTATCCAATGACCCAACAACTCCAAGTAGTCACAGATCAGAAGTTCGTTTTCATTGTCCTGGAGTGCTGGGACTGCGAGAGAAACTCAGTGGAACTGCAGTGTAATTTTTGGGGTCGTGTACCCTACCACGCAGATTAGGTGTTCCGGTAGAATATTCTTCACAATTTCGTCACGAAGCATATATATATATATGTCGTACCTAGTAGCCAGAACGCACTTCTCGGCCTACTATGCAAGGCCAAATTTGCCTAATACGCCGAGTGATTTTCTTTATTTTCAATAATTTTTTTCCAAGTAGTTTATTTGAATTATTATTATTATTTTATATTAAGACCATAATTTATTCACTTATTTGTGTTATTTTAGGTTTGGTTTAGATAGGTTAGGTTTAGATAGGTTAGGTTAGGTAGGGTTGGTTAGGTTCAGTCGTATATCTACATTAGTTTTAATTCAAATTTTAACAAATTAACTTATGCATATTGAAATGTACAGATTTATCATTTCATAAGAAAAAAATAATTGGAAAAAGTATATAAATTCAGGAAAACTTTGCTTATTAGGCAAATCGGGCCTTGCATATTAGGCCAAGTACGACGTTCTGGCTACTAGGTACAACATATATATATATATATATATATATATATATATATATATATATATATATATATATATATATATATATATATATAAATGTTCGTTTGTGCAAAATCGCTAATCACCGCAAGTTCTTCTTTCTCCGTTCCATTCTCATCCGAGCAGGTTTTTATATACATACTAAATAGATGTCACGTCTGTGACGGGTAAAAACCATGCTTTTTTGAAAAACTGTCTTTTTCATGTGTTTTTCAAATCTTTGAAATCTCCTTACCGATTGCTTTGAAATTTTGCAAATAACGTTGCATTCCAATAGGTGCGTGTTTTTATATACTAACAATATACATGCCTCACCTGTGACAAGAAAAAACATGCTTTTTTGAAAAACAGTGCCATCTGTTGCACTAAGAGCAACGGACGCTCTAATCTCTAAAAGTTCTTCACTGATTGCTCTGAAATCTTGACACAACGTTCCATTCGAATACGTGTATATTTTTATATACCTACTATATAGATTCCACACCTGTGATAGGTAAAAACATGTATTTTTTTTAAACAGAACAATCGGTTTCAATAGGAGCAACACATGCTATACAAAAAATTATATGATTTAATATCAATGTTTACAATTGCACTGACGAATTTTCATAAATTTCCATTTATTTTCATTTTGAATCAATTATTTTGTGTGACATTGCGTTGGAATTGAGTTGTGTCGTTTACCATACCGTTCATTTCGTCAGTATAAGTACAGATGCCACACCTGTGAGAGGTAAAAACGTGCTTATTTTTTTTTTTTTTTTTTTTTAAAAAGGTGCCACCTGTTGCACGTAAGAGCAACAGACGCTATATTAAATATGTTATGATTCCATTACAAAGTTTCCGATTTCAATGATAAATAGAATTTTCCTAGATTTCTATTTATTTTCAGTTTTATTTAATTATTTTGTGTGACATTGCGTTGGAATTGAGCTGTGTTGTTTAACGTACTGTTCATTTCATGAGTATAGCGTATTTGTTTATATTTTCATTTTTCATTTCGTTTCATTAACTATTTTTCTTATATTTCAGTGATGGGAACATCAGATCATTGGATTTTCCCAATTTTCTGATGGGAACATCAGATTATTTGGGAATGCAATGGACGAGGGAGTGGGGAATGTTGGGGAGGACGATGGGACAGGGGAGGGGGGAAAAGGTGGTGGAAGACAACGGAACAAGGAAGTTGGGGATGATGGGGGCGAGGGGAATGGAGAATGGTGGGGAGGACCAGGAGACAGGGAAGCGGGAGATAGTGGAGTGGACGAGGGGACGGTGGAGTGGGGAATGGTTAGGAGGACGAGGGGACGCTTGTGTGGGAGATGGTGGGGAGGACGAGTGGACGCTAGAGTGGGAGATGGTGGTGAGGACGAGGGACGGTGGAGTGGGGCATGGTTGGGAGGACGAGGGCACATAGGAAGGCGGATGGTGGAGAGGACTGGGGGACAGGCGAAGGATGCTGTGGCTAAGCCAAGCAAATGTGTTGCTGAGTCACAGCAAAGCGTTTCTGGGTACAGCTAGTATAATATATATATATATATATATATATATATATATATATATATATATATATATATATATATATATATATATATATATATATATTATATATATATATATATATATATATATATATATATATATTATTATATTTTGGTAGCAGTCTTTCTTGTAAACATATGTTGTTGAATATGACCGAAAAGGTAAGATTAATAATTCTAACACGAATCTTCTCAATATTTCTGCTGTTTTTCTTCACTGTCGGTGGTAATAAAAATATCAATTCTGCGAAATTCATTTTTTTAATTGTCTGACGCCTAAACGCGTTTCGTAATTCGTATTCCATTATCAAAGTCTTAATTTACACACAAATTCTTCGTAATTATACTCTATTGGATGAGGTGATATGATACAAAAGTTTTGGGAGAGGTGACAAACACAAGACAGAACACGAAACAATGGGTATAAATTGGATAAGTGAACATATGAATGGAAGTAACTGCAGAAGGTCTATTGGCCCATACTTCCTCTTGCTGCTTCCATATTGGTTCGGGGGTCATGAAGTAGGTAGAATATAGTTGATTGTTGATTGCTGGTGTTGACGTTTTGATGTGTAGTGCCTCGCTGATGTCTAGGCGCCTGCTATTGCCGTACCTATCGATGATTTCTTTGTTGTTTGTTAAGATTTCTCTGGTGATGGTCTGGTTGTGAGAAGAGATTATGTGTTCCTTGATGGCTCCCTGTTGCTTATGCATTGTTAGTCGCCTAGAAAGAGACGTTGTTGTCTTGCCTATATGCTGAGTTCTTTGGGGCTTACAGTCCCCAAGTGGGCATTTAAGGGCATAGACCACGTTGGTCTCTTTCAAAGCGTTCTGCTTGGTGTCTGGCAAGTTTTTCATGAGTAGATTGCCCGTTTTTTTGGTTTTATAATAAATTATCAATTGTATTTTCTGATTTTTGTCTGTAGGGATAACGTTCCTATCAACAATATCTTTCAGGACCCTTTCCTCCGTTTTATGAGCCGTCGAAAAGAAGTTCCTGTAAAATAGTTTAATTGGAGGTACAAGTGTTGTGTTGGTTTACTCTTCAGAAGTTGCATGGTGTTTTACCTTTCTTTTTATGATGTCTTCAACAAAACCGTTAGAGAAGCCGTTGTTGACTAGGACTTGCCTTACCCTACAGAGTTCTTCATCGGCTTCATAGAGCACGGTCGACGTAAGCATTGACAACACTCCTCTTGTACCTGTGTGGGCATTCACTATTGGCATTGAGGCACATTCCTATGTTTGTTTCTTTGGTGTAGACTGCAGTATGGAAGCCTCCGCTCCTTTCTGTGACTGTTACATCCAGAAAGGGCAGCTTCCCATTGTTCTCCATCTCGTACGTGAAACTCAACACAGAATTCTGCTCAAATGCGTCCTTCAGCTGCTGCAGACATCTGGCATCAGGTACCTGTATAAAAATGTCGTCAACATACCTGCAGTATATGGCCGGTTTCAAGCCCATGTCAACTAAGACCCCGAGCAAGATTCACTAGTCCATTAAAATTGGTTAATAATACCAACAAGCGTTTTATTTCTGGTTTACACTTGGGAGCTTGTTTGTAGAACGTTCCTTTTGCTTGACCAAAAGCGAAATCCAAGACCGATTTTGGGTATTTCAACTTCTACCCAGTTTCAAATATTTTCATTATTTCTTCATCAAAAAAATCCGGGCATCAAACTCTCAGGACTCTGAGAAACATACCAGAAAATACTGCCCGCTTAACCAGAATAGGATGATTTGAGTAAAAATGAACATACGAGCACACATTGGTAGGTTTCCCATACACATTGAATTTGAAACTCTTACCGATCCTATGAATCATGATGTCTAAAAAAGGTCGAACACCATTCTCTTCATTCTCAATTATGAATTTAATTGACAGAACCAATGAATTAAGCTGAATGAAGAGATCAGTTTGGTCTTGGTTAACCGGCCACAGGCACAAAATATCTTCAACGTTTCTATTCCACTCCAAATTTGATGGCAAAATCCTGGGTAAGATATTCGTTTCAAAACACTCAAATGTACAAATTGTTCAAAACCGGGGAGAGAGGATTACCCATCGCCATGCTAAATGTTTGTTTATAAAATGGCGATGGGTAATCCGGCCGACGGAGAAATGGTCTCATTGCCTACGAGGGACTAGTCATAGAGTATGCAGCCCATCATGAAGCCTCCACCTAAAGAATCACATTAGGAAACTAGAAAAGGAATAAGTATTTGCGACGAGGTTAGTCCCAGAGCTGCTGGATGGGATAAAAAGAACGACTGAAGAAACTGAACCTGACAACGTTAGAACAAAAGGACGGAGCGGAGAGATATGATAGCAGCATACAAAATACTTAGGGGGATTAACGGAGTATAAAAAGACAAAATTTTCCCACGGAATACCAACAGACCATGACTTAGGTTGAACCTGGAAACGCAGATGAGTTATAGAGATGTTAGAAAGTTTTCTTTTAGCATGAGAGTAGTGGGGAAATAATATTGATTATTGCTATGAACACCCTCCTGGTACTTCGGAGCTAATTAACTGTTTAATAATTGTAAACAAAGCTGCCAAAGATTGAGAAAAGATGTCCTGGTTAGTAAGTGCATGCGTAACCGCTTCGTGAATCTGGCCCCAGACCAGCCCTATACTCTTATTTCATCTATTGTATTGCATCTATACTCTTATTTCATCTATTGTTCCCTTTGTTTCTTGTCTCCTCCAGAGTCGTGAGGTTTACTTCCCTTAACCTGTCCTCATAACTCAGCCCTTATTGTTCTAGTTATAATCTTGTTGTAGGTTTTAACTTTAAATTTTATTTTTCCCAAGGTGGGGATTCCTGGCCGGTGCCCCATGTTCCACTGCTGGTCTAACAAAGGGTGACCTTGAAAGTAGAGGGCCTCGAAAGAGTCGTAAAACGGTACTGTCGTCTAGGCTTCTAAACGACGTTCTAATGCTATTCTAATATACAACATGTGTCTTATAAGCTGACGATGTTTCCCTTGTCTATGTGAGCCTCTGGAGAGAGTACTGGAATTATATCCATTCCGAAACCTTCTTTCTCTTTGACTCCTGTAGTTGACCTCCCATTATAGTTTACATAACTCCTGGGCTCTTTTGTCCCTTTCCCTATTGTATAACTCCCAAACACTCGGGTGCAGGCAAAGTGGTCCGTCCACCGGTCGCTCCAACTGCAGATACACAGAGAAATCCCACTAACTTGGGTGTAGTGCGGTGAAGTTGGACTGGCTTCAGTAGAGGCCTCCAGACTCCCTGAGGTTCTAGTACAATTCTGGTTGTATAACTAGTAACAAGTTGGGGTGGTACAGTGGTAAGCAGAGCGGCGGGGGAGTTCTTCGGTCATGGGTTCGAATCATCTCAGAGCTTCAGTTGATTATCTCATTGATATACAACATGTTAGTGGGATGTCTCTGTGTAATAGATGACGCCGTTATGTTATTGATTAGTTGTTGTGGTTATATATGGTAATGTAGTTGTTGATGTTATACTCACCTAATTGTACTCACCTAATTGTGCTTGCGGGGGTTGAGCTTTGGCTCTTTGGTCCCGCCTCTCAACTGTCAATCAACTGGTGTACAGATTCCTGAGCCTACTGGGCTTTATCATATCTACATTTGAAACTGTGTATGGAGTCAGCCTCCACCACATCACTTCCTAGTGCATTCCATTTATTAACTACTCTGACACTGAAAAAATTCTTTCTAACGTCTCTGTGGCTCATCTGGGTACTAAGTTTCCACCTGTGCCCCCTTGTTCGTGACCCACCCGTGCTGATGAGTTTGTCTTTGTCCACCCTGTCAATTCCCCTGAGAATTTTGTAGGTGGTTATCATGTCTCCCCTTACTCCTCTGTTTTCCAGGGATGTGAGGTTCAGTTCCTTTAACCTTTCCTCGTAGCTCAATCCTCTCAGTTCCGGGACGAGCCTGGTGGCATACCGCTGAATCTTCTCTAACTTTGTCTTGTGTTTAACTAGGTATGGATTCCAGGCAGGAGCTGCATACTCCAGGATTGGTCTTACATAAGTGGTATACAGGGTTCTGAAAGATTCCTTACACAAGTTTCTGAAGGCAGTTCTTATGTTGGCCAGTCTAGCATATGCCGCTGATGATATTCTTTTGATGTGGGCCTCTGGGGACAGGTTCGGTGTGATATCAACCCCCAGATCCTTCTCTCTATTTGACTCTTGCAGGATTTCCCCTACCAGATGATACCTTGTGTTCAGCCTCCTGCTCCTGTCGCCTAATTTCATCACCTTACACTTTCCCGAGTTGAACTTTTGCAGCCATTTTCTAGACCATTCCTCCAGTTTATCCAGGTCATCCTGTAGTCTCTGTCTATCTTCATCCGTCTTGATTCTTCTCATAATTTTTGCATCATCAGCAAACATCGAGAGGAATGAGTCTATTCCCTCTGGAAGATCATTCACATATATTAGAAACAGGATGGGCCCAAGTACTGAGCCCTGTGGGACTCCGCTGATACATTGTATTGTTGTTGTTGTTGATGCTGTAGATGGTACTGTTATTGTTGATGATGATGTGAATGGCATTGTTGGTGTTGATGTCAGTATAGATGATATCGTTGATGTTGATGTTATATGTATCAGTAAGAAAATCATTTAGAGCAATGAGGCGACTCGATCCATCGATCACGGTACAGACGCGCACCTTACCCCTGTTCCACAATAATGTATAAGTTACACATTTTTCACTGATTCCTGGACGGAAGTCGTGGAGCCACTCGAGGAAGCCTCCAGACTTCATGTGAATTCAGTGGAAACCCATGTTGTATAACTTACCCCATGTCGTGGTGCAGGGGCAAGGTCCGCGGCTGTGAATACCTTGATTGCAGGTTCGAGTCACCTCATTGTTCTAAATGATTTCCTCACTAATATTCATCACGTTTGTGTGATTTCTTTGAGTATAGATGTTATGAAATATATTGATGTTGTTGTGGATGTTGTACATGATGCTGATGTTATTGACGATGTTTTAGACGGTGTTGTTAACGTTGCAGATAACGGTATAGCTGTTGATGGTTGTGGTAGTGCTGATGTAGTATATAGTGAGGTCTCCGTTATTGGTGGCGGAGGTAGTGATGTTGTCACTGATGATATTGACGTTATTCTTGTGGTTCTCAACGATAATTGTGTTGAAGTGGCTGTCGTTGACAGTGTTGGTACTGAAGACGAGGCTGTCGTTGACAGTGTTGGTACTGAAGACGGGGCTGTCGTTGACAGTGTTGGTACTGAAGACGAGGCTGTCGTTGACAGTGTTGGTACTGAAGAAGGGGCTGTCGTTGACAGTGTTGGTACTGAAGACGGGGCTGTCGTTGACAGAGTTGGTACTGAAGACGGGGCTGTCGTTGACAGTGTTGGTACTGAAGACGAGGCTGTCGTTGACAGTGTTGGTACTGAAGAAGGGGCTGTCGTTGACAATGTTGGTACTGAAGACGGGGCTGTCGTTGACAGAGTTGGTAC
This sequence comes from Procambarus clarkii, assembly GCF_040958095.1. Taxonomy (NCBI): domain Eukaryota; kingdom Metazoa; phylum Arthropoda; class Malacostraca; order Decapoda; family Cambaridae; genus Procambarus; species Procambarus clarkii. Next base: position 29,058,786 of record NC_091213.1, on the reverse strand, counting down.
TGAAGACGGGGCTGTCGTTGACAGTGTTGGTACTGAAGACGAGGCTGTCGTTGACAGTGTTGGTACTGAAGACGAGGTTGTCGTTGACAGTGTTGGTACTGAAAACGGGGCAGTCGTTGACAGTGTTGGTACTGAAGACGAGGCTGTCGTTGACAGTGTTGGTACTGAAGACGGGGCTGTCGTTGATAGTGTTGGTACTGAAGACGAGGCTGTCGTTGACAGTGTTGGTACTGAAGACGAGGCTGTCGTTGACAGTGTTGGTACTGAAGACGAGGCTGTCGTTGACAGTGTTGGTACTGAAGACGGGGCTGTCGTTGACAGTGTTGGTACTGAAGACGAGGCTGCCGTTGACAGTGTTGGTACTGTAGACGGGGCTGTCGTTGACAGTGTTGGTACTGAAGACGAGGCTGTCGTTGACAGTGTTGGTACTGAAGACGAGGTTGTCGTTGACAGTGTTGGAACTGAAGACGGGGCTGTCGTTGACAGTGTTGGTACTGAAGACGGGGCTGTCGTTGACAGTGTTGGTACTGAAGACGGGGCCGTCGTTGACAGTGTTGGTACTGAAGACGGGGCTGTCGTTGACAGTGTTGGTACTGAAGACGGGGCTGTCGTTGACAGTGTTGGTACTGAAGACGGGGCTGTCGTTGACAGTGTTGGTACTGAAAATGAGGCTGTCGTTGACAGTGTTGGTACTGAAGAAGGGGCTGTCGTTGACAGTGTTGGTACTGAAGAAGGGACTGTCGTTGACAGTGTTGGTACTGGAGACGAGGCTGTCGTTGACAGTATTGGTACTGAAGACGAGGTTGTCGTTGACAGTGTTGGTACTGAAGCCGGAGCTGTCGTTGACAGTGTTGGTACTGAAGACGGGGCTGTCGTTGACAGTGTTAGTACTGAAGACGGGGCTGTCGTTGACAGTGTTGGTATTGAAGACGGGGCTGTCGTTGACAGTGTTGGTACTGAAGAAGGGACTGTCGTTGACAGTGTTGGTACTGAAGACGAGGCTGTCGTTGACAGTGTTGGTACTGAAGACGAGGTTGTCGTTGACAGTGTTGGTACTGAAGAAGGGGCTGTCGTTGACAGTGTTGGTACTGAAGACGGGGCTGTCGTTGACAGTGTTGGTACTGAAGACGGGGCTGTCGTTGACAGTGTTGGTACTGAAGACAGGGTTGTCGTTGACAGTGTTGGTACTGTAGACGGGGCTGTCGTTTACAGTGTTGGTACTGAAGAAGGGACTGTCGTTGACAGTGTTGGTACTGAAGACGAGGCTGTCGTTGACAGTGTTGGTACTGAAGACGAGGTTGTCGTTGACAGTGTTGGTACTGAAGAAGGGGCTGTCGTTGACAGTGTTGGTACTGAAGAAGGGGCTGTCGTTGACAGTGTTGGTACTGAAGACGAGGCTGTCGTTGACAGTGTTGGTACTGAAGACGAGGTTGTCGTTGACAGTGTTGGTACTGAAGACGGGGCTGTCGTTGACAGTGTTGGTACTGAAGACGGGGCCGTCGTTGACAGTGTTGGTACTGAAGAAGGGACTGTCGTTGACAGTGTTGGTACTGAAGACGAGGCTGTCGTTGACAGTGTTGGTACTGAAGACGAGGTTGTCGTTGACAGTGTTGGTACTGAAGACGAGGCTGTCGTTGACAGTGTTGGTACTGAAGACGAGGTTGTCGTTGACAGTGTTGGTACTGAAGACGGGGCTGTCGTTGACAGTGTTGGTACTGAAGAAGGGGCTGTCGTTGACAGTGTTGGTACTGTAGACGAGGCTGTCGTTGACAGTGTTGGTACTGAAGACGAGGCTGTCGTTGACAGTGTTGGTACTGAAGACGAGGTTGTCGTTGACAGTGTTGGTACTGAAGACGGGGCTGTCGTTGACAGTGTTGGTACTGAAGACGAGGTTGTCGTTGACAGTGTTGGTACTGAAGCCGGAGCTGTCGTTGACAGTGTTGGTACTGAAGACGGGGCTGTCGTTGACAGTGTTGGTACTGAAGACGGGGCTGTCGTTGACAGTGTTGGTACTGAAGACGGGGCTGTCGTTTACAGTGTTGGTACTGTAGACGGGGCTGTCGTTTACAGTGCTGGTACTGAAGACGAGGCTGTCGTTGACAGTGTTGGTACTGAAGACGAGGCTGTCGTTGACAGTGTTGGTACTGAAGACGGGGCTGTCGTTGACAGTGTTGGTACTGAAGACGAGGCTGTCGTTGACAGTGTTGGTACTGTACACGGGGCTGTTGTTGACAGTGTTGGTACTGAAGACGAGGCTGTCGTTGTTGACCTTCTCCTTGTTGTCGTATTTGTCGAGATTATAATAATTTTTTGGTTTTACTGTTGTTATTGTTAATATAGTTTCTTTTACAGTTTATGTTGATTACGAGAGCCATTTTTTTTCTTGAGACAAACAAAATAGTTACAATGCAGGGATGAACAGAATTGTATAAAATATTGTATGAACCACGAAAGAAGACTAACGTGTATGAATACACTCTAAGGTTCTGCCCCCCAACACAGTGAATTATTAAATTATTAAATAACAAGAATACATTGAGTTTTAATGCAAAATCGTGTTGAAGAGCCTATAAAAACTTTACAATTTTCTCGAGGAAGTTGTCAGATGTGAGGGTTGGTGGTCTGTGATAACCGACCTCTCCAAGATGTGTGAGATGGAAATTTTCCTGACTTTAAATTGCTTCTTTACCAAAAGTAAATTAATGTGACCTGAGGAGTTAAATGATCAACTCTGGTGGGTGAGCGTCACTGTGGTGAACGCTGCCTCCGTCAATACTATCACTGTGGTAAACGCTGCCTCCGTCAATACTATCACTGTGGTGAACGCTGCCTCCGTCAATACTATCACTGTGGTGAACGCTGCCTCCGTCAATACTATCACTGTGGTGAACGCTGCCTCTGTCAATACTATCACTGTGGTGAACGCTGCCTCTGTCAATACTATCACTGTGGTAAACGCTGCCTCCGTCAATACTATCACTGTGGTAAACGCTGCCTCCGTCAATACCAGCACTGTGGTGAACGCTGCCTCCGTCAATACTATCACTGTGGTGAACGCTGCCTCCGTCAATACTATCACTGTGGTGAACGCTGCCTCTGTCAATACTATCACTGTGGTGAACGCTGCCTCCGTCAATACTATCACTGTGGTGAACGCTGCCTCTGTCAATACTATCACTGTGGTAAACGCTGCCTCCGTCAATACTATCACTGTGGTAAACGCTGCCTCCGTCAATACCAGCACTGTGGTGAACGCTGCCTCCGTCCATACTGTCACTGTGGTGAACGCTGCCTCCGTCAATACTATCACTGTGGTAAACGCTGCCTCCGTCCATACTATCACTGTGGTGAACGTTGCCTCCGTCAATACCAGCACTGTGGTAAACGCTGCCTCCGTCAATACCAGCACTGTGGTGAACGCTGCCTCCGTCAATACTATCACTGTGGTAAACGCTGCCTCTGTCAATACCAGAACTGTGGTGAACGCTGCCTCCGTCCATACTATCACTGTGGTGAACGCTGCCTCCGTCAATACCAGAACTGTGGTAAACGCTGCCTCCGTCCATACTATCACTGTGGTAAACGCTGCCTCCGTCAATACTAGCACTGTGGTGAACGCTGCCTCTGTCAATACTATCACTGTGGTGTACGCTGCCTCCGTCAATACCAGCACTGTAGTAAACGCTGCCTCCGTCAATACTAGCACTGTGGTGAACGCTGCCTCTGTCAATACTATCACTGTAGTGAACGCTGCCTCCGTCAATACTATCACTGTGGTGTACGCTGCCTCCGTCAATACTAGCACTGTGGTAAACGCTGCCTCCGTCAATACTAGCATTTCATATTGTCTAAGAATTCCAACAATTTTACAGAAGTTCTATACAGTTCTTTAACCTTACGCAATAAATTCCAAAATTGGAATTGGTCGTTAGAAATCAAAATTTTGTATATCAATTATTTTGAGATAAATGAGTTTTATTCTTCTAAATATCTATTTCGGTTTTAGCGTTAAAAAATCCCTTGCATTACGTAGCGAAATAGTTTTTGGAAATTGTATAAAGGTTTTGGAGTTTGGCGCTGAGCGTGAGACCTAGTACCCAGAGCTTGACAACGACAGGTCGCTTGTAGCGTCGTAGTCAAGGAATGGCTGTCGTTGATTTGTTTATCACAGTAAAACAAATAACTTTTCCGCTTGGAATAGTTCAACGAGTAATATGTATTAAAGAACATGTATAGCTCTTCTGTACGACATGTAGAGTATTCATTGACGCCGAGTGGTTTAATGAGGCTTCAGGCTACAGCTTGTGTCTGTTGATGACTTCGGCTTTCACACACATACACACACACACACACACACACATACACACACTCACACACACACACACACACACACACACACACACACACACACACACACACACACACACACACACACACACTATCTTGTTTCTGATATATGTAAATGATCTCCCAGAGGGTATAGATTCATTTCTCTCAATGTTTGCGGACGATGCCAAAATTATGAGAAGGATTAAGACAGTAGAGGACTGTTTGAGGCTTCAAGGAGACCTAGACAAACTGAAGGAATGGTCGAACAAGTGGTTGTTAGAGTTTAACCCAAATAAATGTAATGTAATGAAGATAGGGGTAGGGAGCAAGAGGCCAAATACAAGGTATCATCTGGGAGAGGAAATCCTTCAGGAGTCAGAGAAAGAAAAAGACTTGGGAGTTGATATCACGCCAGACCTGTCTCCTGCAGCACATATCAAGAGGATAACATCAGCGGCATATGCCAGGCTGGCCAACATACGAACATCATTCAGAAATTTGAGTAAAGAATCATTCAGAAATTTGTATACCACATATGTCAGGCCAATTCTGGAGTATGCAGCCCCAGCATGGTGTCCATATCTAGTCAAGGATAAGACTAAACTGGAAAAGATTCAAAGATTTGCCACCAGACTAGTACCCGAGCTGAGAGGTATGAGCTACGAGGAGAGACTGCGGGAATTGAACCTCACTTCGCTGGAAGACAGAAGAGTTAGGGGGGACATGATCACTACATTCAAGATTCTCAAGGGAATTGATAGGGTAGGTAAAGACAGGCTATTTAACACAAGGGGCACATGCACAAGGGGACACAGGTGGAAACTGAGCGCCCAAATGAACCACAGAGATATTAGAAAGAACTTTTTTAGTGTCAGAGTGGTTGACAAATGGAATGCATTAGGAAGTGATGTGGTGGAGGCTGACTCCATACGCAGTTTCAAGTGTAGATATGATAGAGCCCAATAGGCTCAGGAATCTGTTCGCCTGTTGATTGACGGTTGAGAGGCGGGACCAAAGAGCCAGAGCTCAACCCCCGCAAACACAACTAGGTGAGTACAACTAGGTGAGTACACACACACACACACGCGCGCGCACACACACACACACACACACAGTGTGAGAACAGCAGCTGAGAAAAGGTATGAAAATGATATAGCTAATAAAGCCAGACCGAACCAAAGCTACTACACAGTCACATCAGGAGGAAGACAGCAGTGAAGGAACAGGTGATGAAACTTAGGGTGGGCGAGGACAGGTACACAGAGAATGACAAAGAGGTGTGTGAGGAACTCAACAAAAGGTTCCAGGAGGTCTTTGGAGAAGGAGAACAAGGAGAAGTCACGGCGCTAGGAGAGGTAGCAGAAAACCAGGCGACCTTGGAAAGGTTCGAAATTACAGGAGATGAGGTCAAAAAGCACCTAATGGAGCTGGACGTGAGAAAAGCTGTTGGGCCGGACGGAATCTCACCATGGGTATTGAAGGAGTGTGCAGGAGAACTTTGTTTGCCACTCTCCATAGTGTAAAGTAGGTCACTACAAACGGGAGACCTACCAGAAATATGGAAGACGGGTTATGTAGTTCCAATATACAAAAAGGGTGACAGACAAGAGGCACTGAACTACAGGCCAGTGTCCTTAACTTGTATACCATGCAAGTTGATGGAGAAGATTGTGAGAAATAAACTAGTAACACATCTGGAGAGAAGAGACTTCGTGACAACCCATCAACATGGGTTCAGGGAGGGTAAATCTTGCCTTACAGGCTTGATAGAATTCTACGATCAGGTGACAAAGATTAAGCAAGAAAGAGAAGGATGGGCGGACTGCATTTTTTTGGACTGTCGGAAAGCCTTTGACACAGTACCCCATAAAAGGCTGATGCATAAGCTGGAGAAAAGGGCAGGAGTAACTGGAAAGGCGCTCCAATGGATAAGGGAGTACCTAAGCAATAGGAAGCAGAGAGTTACAGTGAGGGGTGAGACCTCAGATTGGCGTGAAGTCACTAGTGGAGTCTCACAGGGCTCTGTACTCGGACCTATCCTGTTTCTGATATACGTAAATGATCTCCCAGAGGGTATAGACTCATTCCTCTCAATGTTTGCTGACGACGCCAAAATTATGAGAAGGATTAAGACAGAGGAGGACAGCTTGAGGCTTCAAGAAGACCTAGACAAGCTGCAGGAATGGTCGAACAAATGGTTGTTAGAGTTTAACCAAAACAAATGTAATGTAATGAAGATAGGGGTAGGAAGCAGGAGACCAGATACAAGGTATCATTTGGGAGATGAAATACTTCAAGAGTCATAGAGAGAGAAAGACCTGTGGGTTGATATCACGCCAGACCTGTCCCCTGAAGCTCATATCAAGAGGATAACAGCAGCAGCATATGCCAGGTTGGCTAACATAAGAACGGCCTTTAGAAACTTGTGTAAGGAATCTTTCAGAACATTATATACCACATATGTCAGACCAATCCTGGAGTATGCGGCTCCAGCATGGAGTCCATATCTAGTCAAGGATAAGACTAAACTGGAAAAGGTTCAAAGGTTTGCCACCAGACTAGTACCCGAGCTGAGAGGTATAAGCCACGAGGAGAGACTACGGGAATTAAACCTCACTTCGTTGGAAGACAGAAGAGTTAGGGGGGACATGATCACCACATTCAAGATTCTCAAGGATATCGACAGGGTAGATAAAGACAGGCTATTTAACACAAGAGGCACACACACTAGGTGACCCATGTGGAAACTGAGTGCCCAAATGAGCCACAGAGATATTAGAAAGAACTTTTTTAGTGTCAGAGTGGTTGACAAATGGAATGCATTAGGAAGTAATGTGGTGGAGGCTGACTCCATACACAGTTTCAAGTGTAGATATAATAGAGCCCAATAGGCTCAGGAACCTATACACCTGTTGATTGACGGTTGAGAGGCGGGACCAAAGAGCCAGAGCGCAATCCCCGCAAGCACAATTAGGTGAGTACACACACACACACACACACACACACACACACACACACACACACACACACACACACACACACACACACACACACACACACACCACATACAGCGAGTGACATTCATACTAGACAACACATAAAATATGACACTCACCCCATATGACACACACACACCTAGTGTGTGTTTGGCGACTAGAAACTTTTTAAGTCAGCATGTCAAGGGTCCTACGAGAATGACAGGCAATGATGAACCAGCAAGACTCGACCTAGTATTCGCTCTGAACGATAAAGACATAAGGGAAATCGGTCTTGAATCCCCCGTGGGTATGAGTGATCACAGTGCTCTTTGAGTATCTGGTCGAAGAAGGGTTATTGTACTCAAGGAAGGGACCAGAAAGCAAGAGGCCAGCATTTCGGAAGGGAAACTGTGAGGAGATAAGAAAATTCCTAACTGATATAGCTGGGGAAACAGAGCTCAGAGGAAAGACGGGTCAAGACATGATGGATTATATTACACAGAAGTGTAAGGAGGCAGCAGACAAGATCGTCCCAGTCCAAAAGGAAAAAAAATGAACTGCAGACAAGAAACCCATGGTTTAATCGGAGATGTAAGCTAGCAAAGCAACTAAGTAAAAGAGCGTGGAGAAACTATAGAAACAAGAGAACACTAGAGAGCAGAGAAAGATACCAGAGCGCCAGGAATGAATACGTCATGGGTGAAAAGAGAGGTATAGAGGTAATATGAAAATGACATAGCGAGCAAGGCAATGTCTCAACCCAAACTGCTGCATAGCCACATCAGGAGGAAAACAACAGTGAAGGAATAGGTAATGAAACTGAGGATAGGGGGAGAAAGATTCACTACAAACGACAAGGAAGTGTGCGAGGAACTCAATAAGAAATTCCAGGTCTTCACCTTAGAATAAAGAGAAGTCCCAGAGATAAGAGACGGAATATCAAACCTGACACCATTAAAGGAGTTTGTGATTACCAGTGGGGAGGTGAGAAAGCATCTGCTAAATTTGGATGTGACAAAGGCTATAGGCCCGGTTGGAATCTCACCATGGATTCTAAAGGAAGGAGCAGAAGCTCTGTGCCTGCCACTCTCCATTGTGTACAACAACTGGTAACAGGCGAACTGCCAACAATTTAAAAGACGGCCAACGTAGTCGCAATATACAAGAAGGGTGATAGGCAGAAGGCACTGAACTACAGGCCAGTGTCCCTAACTTGCATTCCATGCAAGATGATGAAGAAGAATGTGCGTAAAAAGCTAGTAGAACATCTGGAGCGAAAGAACTATGTAACACAACATCAGCATGGGCTCAGAGATGGCAAATCATGCCTGACAGGTTTAATTGAGTTCTATGACCAAGCAACAAAAATTAGGCAAAAGAGAAGAGGGCTGGGCATACTGAATATTTCTAGAATGCCAGAAAGCCTTTGACACAGTACCACATTAGAGACTAGTGCACAAACTGGAGATGCAGGCAAGAGTGAAAGGGAAGGTACTGTACTGGATAAGGGTAGCATCAGGACACAGCGAGCCACTGTGAGGGGTGAAGTTTCAGAGTAGCGAGGAGTCACCAGTGAAATCCAACAAGGATCAGTCCTTGGACCTATATTGTTTCTGATATACGTAAATGATCTCGCAGAAGAAATAGGCTCGTTCCTCTTGATGTTTGCTGAGGATGCAAAAATTATGAGGAGGATCAAGACAAAGGAAGATAGTATGAGGCTACAACATGACCTATACAAACTGAAGGAGTGGTCCAACAAATGGCTACTAAAGCTCAACCCAAGTATATGTAAGGTAATGAAACTAGGAGGAGGAAATAGGAGGCCAGACACTGGATACCGAATGGGAGACGAAACGGAGAGAGAGAAAGATCTAGGAGTTGATATCACGCCAAATCTGTCTCCTGAAGCCCACATCAACAGAATAACATCAGCAGCGTATGCGAGGCTGGTTAACATCAGAACTGCTTTCAGAAACCCGTGTAAGGAAACCTTCAGAACCTTGTATGCCACATATGTAAGGCCAATCCTGGAGTATGCGGCCCCAGAATGGAGCCCGTATCTTGACAAGCACAAGACGAACCTGGAAAAAGTTCAGAGGAATGCCACTAGGCTAGTCCCAGAACTACGAGGCATGAGTTATGAGGAACGGCTGTGTGAACTGCACCTCACGTCGCTGGAAGAGAGAAGAGGTCGGGGAGACATGATCACCCCTCCGAATTGCTGTAGCCCTCCACCTTGCTGCCCCAATCCATACCAAATATAGGTTTATTTGCGGCGAGGTGGTGGCTGACATGTACGGCCAACATGGCCTACTCTGACAAAGCACAGGGGGGTGGCACTCGAGGCACAGTGAAGTTAACGATATCAAGAGGAGTCTCACCACAGCTGGATGCCCAGCCTTGAGAGAGAGCCCCGTTACCTAACGCCCGCAACTCTGATGCTCTTGTTGGTCGCCCGGATGGTATCACAGTGAACCCCTGGAAGAATGGATGCAGTTGGTATGGGATTACACTTGCGTATCAACCCTGGCTAACACCTACATTAACTTCAGTGTTGCACAACCAGGTGGCGCTGCTACTCATAGGGAATCAGCCAAATCCCGTAAGAACAGAGAGCTGGATCACCACTACAATTTTGCCCCCATTCTTTCTGAGACACTCGGCGCCTGGAGTAAGAGTGCCACCAGCTTTTTTAAGGAACTGGGTTCTAGGCTCATTGAAACAACAAGAGACCCTAGAGCTGGCAGCTTTCTTTTCCAGCGCATCAGCGTGGCGATACAGAAGGGAAATGCACACTAATGACAACTAATGATAATTATCTTTGTACCCAATATGTAACTTCTTTTTTGTAACAAAGTTTAAGAAAAATAAACATATATGTGTATATACAAACGAATGGGGGTGGTAGTAGAAGGAAATATTAAAGTGTTCAGTGAGAATCCACAAGGTCTTCTCTGAATACTCCTTATTTTCTTCTCCGAGGCTATGGGTCCCCACATTTGCACCAGAGGTGGTACCCTCACAACTTTTATATTATATATATATATATATATATATATATATATATATATATATATATATATATATATATATATATATATATATATATATATATATATATATATATATATGTCGTACCTAGTAGCCAGAACGCACTTCTCTGCCTATTATGCAAGGCCCGATTTGCCTAATAAGCCAAGTTTTCATGAATTAATTATTTTTCGACTACCTAACCTACCTACCCTAACCTAACCTAACTTTTTCGGCTACCTAACCTAACCTAACCTAACCTATAAAGATAGGTTAAGTTAGGTTAGGTAGGGTTGGTTAGGTTCGGTCATATATCTACGTTAATTTTAACTCCAATAAAAAAAAATTGACCTCATATATTATGAAATGGGTAGCTTTATCATTTCATGAGAAAAAAAATTGAGAAAATATATTAATTCAGGAAAACTTGGCTTATTAGGCAAATCGGGCCATGCATAGCAGGCCGAGTACGACGTTCTGGCTACTAGGTACGACATATATATATATATATATATATATATATATATATATATATATATATATATATATATATATATATGTCGTACCTAGTAGCCAGAACTCACTTCTCAGCCTACTATTCAAGGCCCGATTTGCCTAATAAGCCAAGTTTTCCTGAATTAATATATTTACTATAATTTTTTTCTTATGAAATGATAAAGCAACCCTTTTCTCTATGTATGAGGTCAATTTTTTTTTATTGGAGTTAAAATTAACGTAGATATATGACCGAACCTAACCAACCCTACCTAACCTAACCTAACCTATATTTATAGGTAAGGTTAGGTTAGGTAGCCAAAAAAAGCTAGGTTAGGTTAGGTTAGGTAGGTTAGGTAGACGAAAAAACATTAATTCATGAAAACTTGGCTTATTAGGCAAATCGGGCCTTGAATAGTTGGCTGAGAAGTGCGTTCTGGCTATTAGGTACGACATATATATATATATATATATATATATATATGTCGTACCTAGTAGCCAGAACGCACTTCTCGGCCTACTATGCAAGGCCCGATTTGCCTAATAAGCCATTTTTTCCTGAATTAATATATTTTCTCAAATTTTTTTCTTATGAAATGATAAAGCTACCCATTTCATTATGTATGAGGTCAAATTTTTTTATTGGAGTTAAAATTAACGTAGATATATGACCGAACCTATCCAACCCTACCTAACCTAACCTAACCTATCTCTATAGGTTAGGTTAGGTTAGGTACCTGAAAAAGTTAGGTTAGGTTAGGTTAGGTAGGTTAGGTAGTCGAAAAACAGTTAATTCATGAAAACTTGGCTTATTAGGCAAATCGGGCCATGCATAATAGGCTGAGAAGTGTGTTCTGGCTACTAGGTACGACATATATATATATATATATATATATATATATATATATATATATATATATATATATATGTCGTACCTAATAGCCAGAACGCACTTCTCAGCCTACTATTCAAGGCCCGATTTGCCTAATAAGCCAAGTTTTCATGAATTAATGTTTTTTCGTCTACCTAACCTACCTAACCTAACCTAACCTAGCTTATTTTGGCTACCTAACCTAACCTTACCTATAAATATAGGTTAGGTTAGGTAGGGTTGGTTAGGTTCGGTCATATATCTACGTTAATTTTAACTCCAATAAAAACAAATTGACCTCATACATAGAGAAAAGGGTTGCTTTATCATTTCATAAGAAAAAAATTATAGTAAATATATTAATTCAGGAAAACTTGGCTTATTAGGCAAATCGGGAATGAATAGTAGGCTGAGAAGTGAGTTCTGGCTACTAGGTACGACATATATATATATATATATATATATATATATATATATATATATATATATATATATATATATATATATATATATATATATATATATATATATATATATATATATATATATATATATATATATATATATATATATATATATGTATGCAATTGACGATCACAAAACACTGATCATTTTATGCGGAAAATCCACAGAGAAATATGAAATGAGGTGAACGTTTCGGCTTGTTAAAGCCTTTGTCAACACCAGACTGACTAAGGAGAAGGGAGAAGGGGGAGGATATATAGGCCGACACCTGACCAACCCATCCCTAGGGTAGGTCAGGTGTAATTAACCAAAACAGGTATAGCTTAGCTTAGAATGGTCAAAGAGGATTAAGCGGTCAGAGAATAAGGATGAAAGAATAAAGAAAAGCCTCATGAACACACAATATATGAATATACAATTATAATGAGACATTGTAAGCCTCTCTATCAGAGTTGTTTCTTAAACTGTTGTGCAATATTATAACTTTGACCATTCTTTGACCATTCTAAGCTAAGTTATTTCTGTTTTTGGTTAATTACACCTGACCAACCCTAGGGATGGGTTGGTCAGGTGTCGGCCTATATATCCTCCCCCTTCTCCCTTCTCCTTAGTCAGTCTGGTGTTGACAAAGGCTTTAACAAGCCGAAACGTTCACCTCATTTCATATTTCTCTGTGGATTTTCCGCATATATATGTATATATACCTAACGCCCCGTAACTCTGATGCTCTTATTGGTCGCCCGGATGGTATCACAGTGAACCCCTGGATGAATGGGAAGCAGTTGGTATGGGACTACACGTGCGTATCAACCCTGGCTAACACCTACATTAACCTCAGTGTTGCACAACCAGGTGGCGCTGTCACCCACAGGGAAGCAGCCAAATCCCGTAAGTATAGAGAACTGGATCACCACTACAATTTTGTCCCCATTGCTTCTGAGACACTCGGCGCCTGGGGTAAAAGTGCTACCAGTTTTTTGAAGGAACTGGGTTCTAGGCTCATTGAAACAACAAGGGACCCAAGAGCTGCAAGCTTTCTTTTCCAGCGCCGCAGTGTGGCGATACAGAGGGGAATGCGCACTGCATCCAGGGTTCCTGCCCGCCATCTGAGGAGCTGGAGGAACTCGACAACCTATGATAACCATCTTTGTAACCCATATGTAACTTTTTTTTGTAACAAAGTTTAAATAAAGTAAATATATATGTGTACATACAAAAGAATGGGGGTGGTAGAAGAAGATGATATTAGTATTAGAAACCACAAAGTCTCCTCTGAATACTTTTTATTTTCTTCTCCGAGGCTATGGGTCCCCACATTGGCACCAGAGGTGGTACCCTCACAAACTTTAAAAAAAAAAATGTATGTATGTATATATATATATATATATATATATATATATATATATATATATATATATATATATATATATATATATATGTATATGTATATATATATATGTATATATGTATATATATATATGTATATGTATATATATATATGTATATGTATATATATATATATATATATATATATATATATATATATATATATATATATATATATATGTATATATATATATATATATATAAATATATATATATATTTTTATATATATACATATATATACATATATATATACATATATATATATATATATATATATATATATATATACATATATATATATATATACATATATATATATATATATATATATATATATATATATATATATATATATATATATATATATGTATATATATATATATATATATATATATATATATATATATATATATATATAAATATATATATATATATATATATATATATATATATATATATATATATATATATATATATATATGTGTGTGTGTGTGTGTGTGTAAATCACGAAAAATTTACATGTGATTAAAAATGTGACAGTGTCAGATTACGGAGGAAAATTGAAACAGGAATTTCCTTAAGTACTTTCGTATATTAATACATCTTCAGAAGGAATGGTTTTACAGGTTGAGTACTGGACATAAATAGGCAGGAGTGAATGGTGGAGTGAAGTGAGGTACAATAAGTGGACACAAATATGAGCCGCACAAAAACTCCAGAGGGCCTTTTGGCCCATCTGATGCAGCTCCCGTAAATAACCATACACAGGACCACACATGGATAACCATTTACTATCTTATGCTATCAAATCACCTCATTTCGTGGAGCCACGTGAACAACACAAATGCGAACAAGCCTGAATGGTTCCCAGGCATACATGCAACTGAAAACTGCATACCCCAGAAGTGACTCAAACCCATACTGCCAGGAGCACTTTGCAACAGGTGTATAGAACACCTCGACACTTGAGTATGGGTGACACTTGAGTATGGGTGACACTTGAGTATGGGTGACACTTGAGTATGGGTGACACTTGAGTATGGGTGACACTTGAGTATGGGCGACACTTGAGTATGGGTGACACTTGAGTATGGGTGACACTTGAATATGGGTGACATTTGAGTATGAGCGACACTTGAGTATGGGCGACACTTGAGTATGGGTGACACTTGAGTATGGGTGACACTTGAGTATGGGTGACACTTGAATATGGGAGACACTTTAGTATGGGTGAATGGTACAAAGAACAATTATATTATCATTTGATCCGTTCCCGAGTTATATATTATTCTAACCAAATTGATAATATTTAATTCACTGGTGCCATAGGAGCCTTGAACCACGATCACTAAAAATCGTAAGGTCGTAGCTCCATCCAGCCCGTCCTCCAAACAAAGACCCAAAAGTGATTCCATGCACCCGCCAAACCCCCATCTTTATGGATGAAAATCGATTTTCTCACGACTCACAACTGATGACGGTCGAACACTTCCAGAACAAGTGATTCACTGACGAATGTTTTTCGACCCATAACCCTGTAAATGTTTCACCCCACGTTCTTCAAATACAAATAATCGCCAACAGAACCTAAACACCTAACCTAACTTACCCCTATATATGCACAATATGCTAATATGTTATAATATTAATTTATATTTTAGAAAATTCATGTTTTTATTGAACAGCATGTTTAAATTTATGAATACGTCTGTGGGATCGACCGTTGGATGTAATGGATTTGAATCGAGGACAGATTGCTCAATCAACGAAGTTACTGAACACCCATTATAGAAGTCTTAAGACTACAGGCCTCCACCAGGGTAGCATTTGTGCAGCCGTATGGTCTTCAACTCGAAAAAGACAGTCGGACAATCACATCAGATGGTCTGAAGATTACCATAGCTGCCCATTGGAAGAGCTACTTCTAGCTGGTCGAACATAGTGTAAATAATTATCAAAATAGGTTGCCAAGCGCGCTCCTAACTTCATCCAAACCATCTAGATGGATGGAGCGAGTTACATTAGCATGGTGCCCCTCCAATGCCTGCAAAACTTCCAAGACTAATAACAACACATCTCCGAGAAGACGGGTATCAGACTGTCGCTGTTGTTATCGAAACTTACGTGGGGTGAATTGGACTTCAAAGGTTCATGGTCACTGTTCACTGAACAGTGTATAAACAAAAGATGAATACTTCTTTAAATGGTCCGACATTTCATACCTAAACATATGTTTATGTTTTCAAATTAATTTCTTTGTTCGACAGGTGTTCTCATAATGCAGGTAATGGTAACTGATACCATAACAAGCCAACCTGTTCTCAGGGGAATAGTACCGCTGGAAGTGATCACTTCAATTCCAATAGATTGTCTGGCTGACCAGCGCCGGGTTAGGGTGTGCGTGGCGACCTGCTCCCAGTGTTGCTCCGGCTGTTGGTGTGTCTGGACCGGGGGCGCGGCTCCAGCCGTTTGCTTGGCGTCATGAGGACCCCCCCCCCCCTTCCCCCTATCCACCGTTCGGAGACTATTGGTCTCGAATTCTTCTCGCAAGGCGTCGTACCTAGCTGTGGAAGTGGTCATCCTGGACATGTTCCGGGTGAATGTGGCGGATGTTTGTTGGGTGCAGCTCCTCACGTACCATCGAGCGCTTGTGAAGTTCA